>NW_008353597.1:1790857-1807101 GCF_000622305.1 Nannospalax galili | reverse complement strand
AAAATGAAAATAAATAAAATAATTAAAAAGTTTTACTCTGTGACTTAAATGGAATTCATCTTTGGTTAGGAGAGGCTTCTAAAGACAGAATTTGCTTTTCAATTATTCTTTGGTGGCAGGATGATTTGTCTTTGGAGGACAATCTGTAGGGAGATGGACTCAAAGGTGGAAATCAGAAAGACTAGGTTTTATGCTAGTTGCCAGGATGTTCTTAAAGGGAGCTGTGTCTACTTGCCTGGATCAAGGTTAGTGTTGGAAGGAGGATGGATGAATCTAACAGTTGGAAAAGGTTCAGGTTTTTGAAATTCTCACAAGCAGTCGGCAGAATAATGAACATGTTGCTACAGGATAGGGAAGACCTGTCAAAGGACCAAGAGGTCATGTTTGAGGCGTGGGGTACTAAGACAGGGTCTCATATGATAGTCTGGGCTGGCCTTAATTCACTATTAGCTCAGGCTGGACTTGAACTCAGGACATTCCTCCTGGCTGTACTTTGTGAGTGTTGGGATTGTGGGTGTGAGCCATCGTACCTGGTTCTAATGTGGTTTTGAAAGTTGAGTGGGAGTGAAAAGCTTGGGAAAGATGCACTGTCAGAGACAGGAAGAAGTGCAGGTGGGGCAGCTTTCCTTCTTCTTGGTCATGATTTCCTACCCTCGAAGAGCACTTACCAGGGTACTGAGCAGCCGGCTGCAGACTGCCCATATTTCTTCTTTGGTCTGTGTAATCTGGGGGTGGCCTTGTCAGATGCCGGTTTATCTGATCCTGTGGGGAAATTTTCTCCTTGAAAAAAACACAAATGAAAACATATTGAATTGGGTCATTACATTTTCACTTACAAAAATTTATGTGATATAAAAAATGTAGGAATACAGGAAACTTTTGTCTAGGCATGTTGGTGTACATCTGACATCCCAGCACTCTGGAGGTAGAGGCAGGGGGATCACAAGTGAAGCCAGGTTACACTGCACAGCAAGACCCTGTCTCAAACAACAAACTGAACAATTTTGCATTGGCTTTAGGACATAACCTCATTTGGTAGTGTAAATTAGAGACAAATCTTCTCAATCTCAGTTACTTCCTGTTTGGCAGCATCATTTCTGCCTCTCCATGGAATTCAGCACGTGTCTTGTGTCTAGTGAGCAGACCCATTTCCTTCATCTTCCAATTAGATTTCAATTAGAACTGTGAGTTTTGAGACAGCACTTCCCGGTTTCTGTTGCCACGTGCCCGATGAGCTTTGGTGTCTATTTATAACTCTGATGCCATACACTATGGAAAATATATCGCCAGATAAAACAGAGAACACCTGGGCACTCAGTATTTTGATTTGCTAGAGCTGCCAACTTTCCATCAGAAGAGATATCAAGGGGTAAGATAACCTCCTTGGTTGTGGTACAGCCCCTGTGTGTATGTACAGCACCTTTTCCTACAGCCTTGTAACAAATCCTCCAAGGTGGTTGTGTTGATTTCATTTAAAAGAAGAGGACACAGGAATTTGTTAAGCTAAGAAACTTGCCCAAATTCACACAGTGGTAGCACAGAGACCAATTCCTGAGTCAGAAACTCAAGGTCCTTCCTGCCGTTCAATGTAAGGACCTCTTGTTGTTTCGTTGTGTCTCATTCGAAAAGACAGGAAGGTTCTACCTTTACACCCTGCCTGTTGGTGAGCTTGGGAGGTAAGAGAGGCCAGGGATTCCCCTTCTCTGCTGCTGATGCCTCAGCAATGGACGGGCAGGGGCATGTCCACTGTGGTCACTGCTGCTGATGCCTCAGCAATGGACAGGCAGGAGCATGTCCACTGTGGTCACTGCTCACTGCCACAAGGGACAACAGGCAGGCAGCCAGGGGTGTCTCTGCTGAAGCCCTTGTGAGAAGCACTCTATCACAGGACTGTGACTTTGGGTGACTTGGGGACAGCCTAAGGAAATGCAGTGTTGTCTTGCATTGAGGCAAGAGGTCGTTATCTCCCATTAGCAGGAGAGGGCAATGATGTTTGGTATTTGAGGTCATATGGTGACCTTGTTTGTATCTGTTTTTAGACAAAATTACGAAGTGGCCTATTTTGTCTTAGTTTATCATGTTATCAGAACAACCCTGTCTGAGGCTGATATTTAGTAAGATGTTTATGTTCTACAGAGAAAAGTGCCTTGACTGTGACCGCCCCAGCAGCTCAGGTTGGAGAAGCCTGCTGCTTTTCTTTTCTGGTGTGCATCAGGAACTTTGTGAAATTACTTTGCTGCAATTTTGTATGCACTCTAAAGAAGTGTCCATTCCTAAAGACAAAATAATTGGCATAGAGACAGAACACTATGATTATTGAAGGATCGACACATAGAAAACTTTGTAATAGACGGATGAGACCACTGACTGGAGCCGAGTATGGTTGTCTCACTTCAACTCAGTTTCTATCAAGTTCCAAAACTTTGGAGCAGAATATGTCTTCTCTGGAGGGGTGCAGGGAAGGGCCTTAAAATAATAACAAACCGAATTTATTTCTTGTTTCTAAGAAAAAACAAACTTGAAAGACTTACAGAGTGTTTTTGGACACCAAGTAATTCATAGAAAACACAATTTTGATGAGCTAAGTGTAAATGAAGCAGAACATATGGATTACATTACTTCATTTAAACATGGGTTTACAAAGTAAGGGAAAAAGTGGTCAGTGAAACTCCTTTTGTGTGTGTGTGTCGGGGGAGGGGGCAGTGTTGGTTTTACCCAAACCCAGTTTAAGAAACAGCCTGAGATCTTCCATGAACCCAAATGTGGCCACAAGCAAGCAGCCGTGTTGTAAAAGCTTGTGTAAACCGACAGGTTTGAGTTTGAAGCCAAGCATGGGATTTTCTGAAATCTCTTTTCCAAGAAGTGTTTTTCTTATGTAATTAGGTGTTGCTACTGCTCGTACTGATGAGAGAGAGAGAGAGAGAGAGAGAGAGAGAGAATGTGATAATTAGGTTAGGTTCTTGATTCTTAGCCATGGACTAGATTTCAAATCCAGATTTACTTAACGTGTCTTTGAGCTGTGGCCTCTCCAGCTTTATCTCTCCAGCAGGTCAGCTGCTGCTGTTCAAAGTGTTAACATCTACACCTCTGGAAACCTGAGTTTCTTAAACTCTATGTTCCCAAATAAGTTCAATCTAATGGCTTTGCTGAGAACTGCCAGGCTGCGGACTGGAGAGTTGGCTCAGCAGTTAAGAGCACTGGCTGCTCTTGCAGAGGACCTGGGTTTGATTCCCAGCACCCACATGTTGGCTAACAACTGCCTGTTACTCCAGATCTAGGGGAATCCAATGCCCTCTTCTGACTTCCATGGGCATTGCTCAACACGGGTGCACTTACATACATGCAAGCAATACACACATAAAATAAAAATAATAAATAAAATATTAAAAAAAACTGTCGGGATGCAAGAACAGTGAAGTCTAGCTTCCAATATTGGATGGGGAAAGCTACATTTTGCAAGACAATGATGTTCTCATTGTTTGCAAGTGTAAACTCACACACTGTCCCTGCCATCACCTCCGTGAAACAAAGTTTCATGTCTGCTCATTTTACATTCTCACCTCATCACATTTGCTTTGGATTTGATACCTGTTTTGCTTTGGTTTCCTCGTTTGTAAAAACGCAAGTGTGGGTAATTCTAGGACCTGTTTCATAATCCTACTGTAAGGATGAATCCTTTCATTCTGCAAAACCTTAGCACGGTGCCTGGCACACAGTAGGTGCACAATATCTGTTGGTCATGAGGATTCACTGTAGTCATGATTGTTCATCTCTCTTGTTTCTGTGTCACTGGTGGGAGAATGTGAGAGAGTAAGGCTAACAAAGTTTCATGAGAAAATGCCTCAATTTAGGTGCCTATCTGGGTTTGCCAAGGACTTCAAATGACTACCAAACATGTGCTAATGTGAAGGGCATCAAAGGAGAATTGTTCCTGGATATGCTAAAAGCACAGGCACCCTCAATGGCGGCCAAGGAGTGAACGGTTTATAACAACCACAGAGAGTGTAGCCCCATCTTCATTCTCCTCTCCACTGCCCTTTCTGCCTGTCCCAGTGAGACTCAACTGGCCTCAATGGGAGTCAGGTCACCAGCAGCGTCAGAGTCTCACTTTTAACCAGAGTTTTAATGGAAGATAGAAATCTGGAAATTTGCTATTGGAATAAGCAATCAAATTAGTAGCATCAATAGGAATTAGTTAAAGTAATTACCAGTAAGTCGACTTAGGTGGCATGTTTTTCTCTTCTCCTCACCCTGGTTTCTAGACAATTTAGATTATATTGATGAAGATATGGAGGAGGAAGGATCAGGTGGGAGGATCAAAGATTTCAGAACAGTGATTTGTAGAAAAGAACCAGTGTATCACTTTGTGGTCCAGCCCGTGGCTCCCCTATCCCTAGATGCTCAGGCAGGACTGAAGGCCGGCTGTACACTGATCTCTCTCTAGTCCTCGTTCAAGATCAGATAAATTTATCTCTTGCTATTTAAGCTCACACACTGTGGACTCCCAACATTTTCCACGCGTCATTCCTTTGAAGACATAAGTGACTGTTGTATCATTACAATTTATACTTAAAACTAACCAATAAATAAAACCAGGGTTGCACCTTTTGGTCTTTGCCTAGAATGGTAGACTGTATACCTCCCATTACAATGTGACAGTCTCACAATAGGAGACAGTCTGGTCTGCTGTGTTTCCAGACTGGTCCTAGATATTCTCACCTCTATCTGTAGTGTGATGCAACACCGTGATTCTTGCTTTATGTCCTTACCATCCCCTTCCTGGATTCTCAGACATATCAAGCCCCTCCTTCTGGCCTCTCATCTCTGGCCTTGGTGGGTAGCCTCCACTTCTTTTCCTCCGACTACATTCTATGCCTTGGCAAATTTAATAAGCTGTGTCTTTGGCGTGCCTGGATCTTGAATGTGCTGGTTCTTTGGATTGGAATGGCCCCTTAGTCTTCCTCCCACCTCCCACTGTACCTTCTGATCCTTAAGAGATATAACTTCTTTCCTGAAACCATTTCTAGCAATTCCCACAGCATAGCATTTGAGCACATTTGCTTGATGTCCCCAGTGGACTCCTGGCTCCATTAGGACAACGGGAGAGGCTGCCTTGTTTGTGACTTGATTCTTCATGGTGTAGCCATACTCACTGAATATCCATGGCTCTCTATAATGCCCAAAATTCCTGCTTCTACAATATCCCTTGAGTATAAAATGATTTGATCTTTCTCCTTTTGTAGTGCTAGGGATCAAACCCAAGGCCTCACATGTGCTAGTGCTAGGCAGGCACTCTACTGCCAAGGTGCACTCCAGACTGTGCTGCCTTTCTTTCCTTGTAACTTGTCTCTAGTAACCTTGAACTGCTTGGCTTTGTCCCTTTTGATTTCATTTGACCAGTTTGAAGGGATGGAATGAAACTGTTGCAGATGAACTGCGGTCTGAAAGTGTGGTTTTGAACAGGTGTGTAAGATGATGTCTGAGGATACAGAGAGATGGGCAGATCAACCCTGAAGCAAGGTTAACGACTGGGTAGTGTTTGAGGGAAAAGAACCTTGCCTTTTTTCAAATGACAGGCAAAGGCAGGGAAAATGAAGAGTCACTGTATGTTTTCTTTAAAAAAAATTCCTCCATTCCAAGATGCTTTGTTATTTGGAAGCCTCGTCTTAGTTGTGAAACTCCATTCTGGCTTTTTAAAAATTCCCTTTAAAAGTCATTTACCTCTACAATCACTTTAGAATTGAGATGATTAAAATGCAACTGTTTCTCCCCTTTGAGGCTGGGAACAACTGAGAGTTCTTTGGCTCCAGTCAAATGCCCATGTTGGCCATGAACATTCCTGAGCTGGGCAGGGCTAGTCATTGGAGAGGCTGTGTAATCCACATGCCTAGCAGTTGGTAAATCAAGTATCTCAACCCCCCCCCCCCCAGCATTTTAAATGCATGGAGCCAACCTCTCTCACAGCCAGGACACTCTGGCTGCTGTCACATTACTAGACACAGAAAACAGGGCAGGAAATTGAAGTGGAAAGGAGCATCTTCCCCCTCAGAGGCCAACAAGCTTATAAAGTAGACATTAGGAGAAAGCTTTACCGTATCACTCAGCATCTGCTGCTGGAGGAGAAGCTGCTGCTTCTGCTCCATGGTCGGCCTCTGGAGGGTCTGTTTCTTCCCCATCAACTGCTGATTCAACAGGGACTGCTGGGAGTTCATGTAACCACTTCCAGTGTTTAGATTTGAGCAGGAGTTGGGACTTGGACTGGGGCCTGTATTCTGGCCTCCCACAGTGTGTTGATCCTATAGAAGAGAAGGGGAGAGGGGGTTACTGTAAATTCAAAGAAGGAAAACAGAGTATACAGATGATAAGCTTAGATTTCAAACAGCTTTCATTCTGTTAAAGATCAAATATGGTGAATGGGTTAGACATTGGAGAATTGCTTTCTAAATAGAGAAAAAAATTATTGCACATCACAGCAGCCAGAGCAGGTAGGGTAACAACAGGTACTAAATAAACTCCTATCTGACCTTTATGGCACTCTCCACATTTCCATGAAACCACAAAGAAAACTACCATCAAAATATACAGCAAGTCCCTCGATTGTGAGGAACAAACACGTCGCAGAGCAACAAGGCCTTCCTTTTCTCTAAAACTGCTATGTGTTTGTTCTTGCTGATCCTGCAGTAAAAATGATTTTTCCGTTTGTGTATTTAAAGTTGAATAACCATTCTGGATGGAAGGCATCTCCCCATGTTCAGCTTTCTGTGATATGAAGAGAAGAAAGTCGTGAGTTTCTGTTTTACAAATACTCAGAAAGTTGGAAAAGGCCTCACCTCTCAGGGATTGATTTTGTTCCTGCTCAGTGACTCCTGATTCTCAGAGCATTGTGTGCTGAAGGAATACCCAACTCATTGACAATAAATATCCATGAAAAGCTCACACTCTATATCGAGTTGTTTTGGATATTAGTGAACTGACATTCTAATTTCAGCACAAGTGGGGTTCAAGAAGACTGGAAAACACCATGGTCTCCTTGCAGAATTTATCATTTAACTAAGGGTTAGAAAATGTTCATGTGAATCAAGCTGGACTGACCTGGAAGCCTGTTCTCTGAAGACTAGCCTCGTGGTATGAGAGGGCACCATACAAGCTACTAAGGGAGAAAACCAATCAATGTTCTGATCTAGCTGTAAAGCCTAATAACCACAGCAATGACCAGCACAGCAAACTATCTCTATTGGGAAGTAGTGGCACTTTTATCTTGGGGGTAATCAACAGCTACCTAATTGGATGTAAAGCCTGCTCGATGGGAAGGAACTCATGTGTGGTACTGTAAACAGCCAAATACACAAGGCTGGAGAGGTCATAGATCCCAGAGAAAACACTACATCTGTCACATCCCTAGATAAACTTAACTTCTACTGTATGTTGAATGGATCCTTATATGCTTTATAGACAAGTATATCTCTCACCATTCATCAAAGCTTTTTTCTTTTTGCAATAGATGGGGAATATTACAGAATTCTACAATTGGTTAAACACAGAGTAAGTGTCTGTGAGTTGGCCAGTTCTAAGTGACACATCTCCATGGAACCTCTATACCTAAAGCTCCAGGAACACAGCAGAACAGGGGGCAGGGAGAGTCTTAACACATCTCCCAACTCTCACCAGCAAAGCTTCCTCATGCAACAGGTGGTGATCAACACAAAGTCACAACTGGTCAAAATGTAGGTAAGGCTGCAGAGTGCTGTTCCTGGATAGGACTCTCTATAACCCCTTCAATTTTTTTCCTTTTTATCATCTGGATATGACTTATTCAAGATCATACAGCAAGATATAAGAATCTCTCTATATGCATTTTCTCCCTTATAGTTCTTATTGCAAACCAAGTACCAATTAATTATTTATTTACTTATTTATTATCTTTCTCATATATTGGGCAAAAAATTTCAAGTGACTTGCACAACAGAGGGTGATTAACACAGAAAGCCACAACTGGCCAAAGTATAAAGGATAAGAGACTGCGTCCCTGGATAGGACCCCTATATTAAACCTCTGCCACTCAGGGCTCAGGGACCATCACAGAAGCAGTGACAGAAAGTCTGTAAGAGCCAGGGGTGGCGGACGACCACAAGGAAACAGAGTTTTCCAACTTCCTCATACGAACTTCCAGCAATGGTGACAACATGCACAAGACCCACGCAAACTCAAACCAGAAAAAAACTCAGTATAGAACTGGGGAAATGGGTAAGAAGCCCCAACCTCAGCTGAGGAACTATTGGCAACTGATCACTAATGGGTAAGGGAGAGTTGGTCTTCTTTAAGGGAGTGACATTAGATATGTTGACCAGGCTCCCATGGGTAGACTCACACCAAAAGACATTTGGGGGCACGAGCTTGACTCAATAGGCCTTAACATATATGACATAATGCATGACGTCTGGTACAGGTGGTTATGAGGGGGTGCAGCTAGGGGAGGTGTCTAAATATGATCAAGATGTATTGTATGGCATGCATAAAAATCCAATTAAAAATTTAAAAAAGAAAATGCTCAGCAGAGCTGATCTTCTTAAAGGGAAGGACCCTAGATAGGCTGCTTTGACCCCAGTAGATGGACTTGCACTGAGGGACGTCTGGGGACACTGACTCAACACAATAGGCCTTAACACAAAGGACAGAATGTATGAACTCCAGTGTATATGGGGGGCTATGGGAGGGAGCCAATGGGGAAGGGGGTATAAAGATGATTAAGTTTGATTATGATGTTCTGTATAAAATATACAAAAATTCAATAAAAAAGAAAATGCTCAAGATTATAAACATAAGAAACCATGAGATCAGACTGGGCATACTGGCACACACCTGCAATCCCAGCCCTTGAGAGGTAACAGGAAGATCAGAGGTTCAAGGCCTTCCTCTGATACACAGTGCATTTGAGGCTAGCCTGGGATACATGAGACTCTGGCTCAAAAATAGAAATGTAACAAAACAAACAAAACCAAAAAATTATAAAATCAAATTTTAAGTTAGGCGATAGAAGCACAAAACTAAAACCCTCACCCTCGGATGGCGGTCACCTGGGGGCGGGTCGTCGGCACACATACCAACTCATGGTCACTGATCCAGGGAATGCACCTTATGAAATGCTGACTATATGGCAGCGATAAGCCGCTTCCTCCCCAATTCACAGGTGTGAGTTGACAACAGAATAAAACATCGAGAGCTCCCATTAGGGCGAATCGTCTTGTCTTTTTCCAGTTTCCTTAGTTATCATCTAAGCTTTTTTAAAAAGGAAGAAAGCCACCAGTCCAAAGCCAGGTGCTGTAGGAAGCCCGAGTTCACTAGCGTCTCCACAGCAAAGGGTTACAGAACACCACTAAAGACAGCCGCACTCTGAGGCTGGTGACAGGCTAGTCTGGCATTCAGGACTTCCCAAGATTTATTCAGTCCTCCCCCCAAACAACGAGCAAGAAAGTGTGCTGTCATCTCAGCTTTGTAGATAAAGTCTCTGAACTCAGAGAGCTCATGGAGCTGTTGAGTGTGAACACTGAGGGGGATCTGATGGCCCTGCCTGCAGCACCCTACCTTTCCACCACAGTGTTCTACTGTACCTGAGGCAGGAAACACTGAGGGAAGGATTTTATGCTTTAAGCCTGTGCCACATCCTGTGTTCATTCAGCATGCCTCTCAGGTCAGGCAGGTAGAAGGGAGGGTGTGGGAGAGAAAGGGAAGGGACAGGGCCAAGAGTGCCACCTCCCTAGGTGTTCAAAATAATTGGCGCCATTTTCTGAGAATCTGAAAGGGCCATCCGCTAACGCATTTCTCGCCTGTGACCAGTCAGTTCTTTCCCTCGTAAACCCATGTGGCCCTTAGGAAGCTTTTTACCCTGAGTGTCTTATAAACCACATGCTTGGAATGCGGACTTAGAGAAAAACTCTTGGAAGTCACTGGCAAATGGTAGTGGGGAACATCTGTGAGCTGAGCGTTCTTGGAGGGAAGCAGAGTGAAACACATGGGGAATTGAGGGATCAAACTTCGGGGCTCCTCAGACTAAGGAGAAGGGAGGAGAGCCAGTGGCAAGAAGAATGAGACGGAGTTGAAGAAGTTAAAAACAACAAGAGATGGCGGTGGCAGGAATCAAGATGAGATAATAAACTGGAAGGCAGACGTCGGCCCTCTCCTCTCTGTTTCAAAGTCTGTCTTTTCTAAGACGTCATTTGGAATTTTTTGCAAGGTTTTGAGAATAATATTTCATGTTAGAGAAAAAAAGCAATTGGCAAACAGGTAGAAAAAAACCATAAAAGGACTTTTTGGACTTGCTTGCGTGGCTGTGCAGTTCAGAAGCCTCAGTCGGCAGGCCGGCTCTGCCGTTTATTAGGTGTGAGATCTGGCAGAAGTGGATTTGCTTCCCTATCTGTGAAATGGGAACAGTGACAACGATGTTGAAGTCTCTGGCAGAGAGAGAGAGAGAGAGAGAGAGAGAGAGAGAGAGAGAGAGAGAGAGAGAGACACGACAGAGACAGAGAGGGAATGGCTGGCACCCAAGTAGTGCTCAGTGGCAGCTGCTCGTACCTGGTGGTGGGGCTTCAACTTAGGAACAAGAGTCTGTTTCTGTTTGATTTTTTCCCCAAGAAGCAAAGAAGGCAGGCCTTAGAAGTTGCTGAAGTCAGCTCTAGCAGAGATGCCGAGTTCAGTCGGAATGGGAGGGACCGTAGGGAACCACCGAGATACACATTCTTGGTCTGCAGTTCACAGCCTACGCTGCCCACGCCGCAGTGGATGGCTCCACACCGACGAGCCTAAGGGCAACACTAACTGGAGATTATTAGTACCTAAAGAAGGAGGACATGCGGCTGGGAGGGAAATGGGGTGGAGGAAGTTGGAGGAAGACAGGGAATAGCTGTGATGCATTGTATTAACATATGAAAATTTCAAAGAAGAAATAAAAACATTGTTTAAAAAAAGCTAAAAGAAAGAAAAGAGATGGACGTTGTGTTTGGTGTTAGCAGAACTGGTGAGCTCCAAAGTGATTTCCAGAGACGTCTGGAACACTACCCCTCTGAAATTTAGAAAAGATTTGCATGCCAAGAAAATGTAGCTCTTTTTCTCCCTAATCAAACAGATGGACTGTTCTAAATTTAATTTCATTCCTAGACAATACCAAAATATTTTAGGACCCTTTTCCCTAGAGTCCCAAGTCTTCGGGTTTGAAACTAGTGCTGGAGCGTAGGGACCTTCCCTGGTGTGGAGAAAGTAAACAGTGAGCTCTCCTTTGGAACTTCATGGAATTTCTTTTGTGGCCCACAGACCTTAACGCAGTGCTCTTGCACACGCTTTTTTAGTTTATGATTGAAGTCATATTTAGTTGCTGTCACATTTTTTTGCCCTTATGTTAGCAGCGAAACACAAAACACCTCGTTCACAGACTCGCTGTCATTGCCAAGATGTTGCACAAACTTCGGTACATAAAATATTTTGAAAGAAAAATATGCTGCAATGCATTGGCTCTGATTTCCATACCCAGCTTCCTCAGATTCATCCACAGAGAACTCCACACCACAGAAATCATCTGGTTTTCCCCCAAATCCTTTCTTTCTGGAGGGCATCTGAAGGTCATGGTAAATGGACACATTCTTAGCCCATAGATGCCTTTGTGCATACATGTGCATGCATGTAATGTGTGTGTGTGATTGTCAATGTCTTATGCCATTTCCATGGATGTAATACCTTCTATCATAGGAAAGCCAGGTTTCTAAAGAAGTTGGTGTCAATAACTTTTTCCGTGGCAAGTAAAACATACAGCTGATTAAAATCATTAGCTAGAACTATCTTTTATGTTTTTTTTCTGTTTTCATCTCTATAATATTTGATGCTACCATATCCTACCCTCCTGGAATTTGGTATTCATTTATACTTAATATGCCACCATAGTTTTTCACACCTATGGCATGTATTATTTTTGAGATTACAGGTGTTCACTACCACATCCAACTTTAGGAACAATATTTAAAGAAACAGTTTGAAGAAAATCGTGTAAATCTGAGGCTCAGACAGGAGAGGTGAAGTTTGGTAAGAGGGTCTCATTTTGATAAAGCACCTTGATCCTTTAAAAAGATGCTGCCTAATAAAAATGCTAAGGCTACTTCTTTCATTTTAAAGCAGTGCAAGAATTCTGCCTGTCAGGCAGGACTGATGTCAGCAAAAGGTAGACAGTGATTCTGCTAGACATGTCAGAAAGCAACAGAGCCTCCCAGGTTTGCTGGAACGTAACCGACACATTAAAGCTGAGTGTAGTCAGCTGCACTGTTAAGGCAGTTCTATGAACTGTGCGGAGACACAGCTTTTTACAAAGGTCCAGAGTTTTAGGATAAGCATTTCTCTCTTGTTCCAAAAAAAAAAAGTAAAGAATATTTGTATTATTCTATGCATCTGACTTAAATGGCTCTTTGTTTCTCTAATTTTGAAGGAGGACATTTCATGATTCCCCCCCCCTCACAAAAATGAAGTCATATAAGTTACTTGAGATTCCTGAGAGTGTTTGGCTGGGATGACTACCCGTTCTTTTTCTTGGCTTCTAGAGCTAGGCATCTGCAATTTGCAAAATAAATTCAAGATAAAGTGCCCAGCTGGGCAGGTCTGTACAGCAGATCTCACAAACTGGGTTGCTGTTCAATCACTCCTTTTTCCTTCCTTCTTCCTTTCTCTGACTCAATGAGCTAACTGCTCAACTGTTCCCCAGGCCATTCATCTTCAGCACTGTCTGCTGATAAAGCCATTTATTTATCTCTCTCCCCGAGAAACAAGTTGCCTGGATTATTTCTTTCGGATTCCCTCCAAGCTGGCAACTCACTCACTTCATCATTTGTTTGATGTAGATGGTGAGGTAGTGGTGGGCAGCTGAAGTGATTGAATGGTCTTTGTTTGACACAAGGACAATGGCTGCAAAAGGATTTATCAGGAAATCACCCAGGAAGGAGTTTGGAAACAGAAGGACTGAGGGCACAAAACACTCCTGTCTCAGATCGGGGTCTTTAGGGCTCAGTTTCTAGAGTCAGCATACAATAACCCAGAGGGTGGGCCAGATCCCACCTGCCATCTTTTTTGGTAAATACAGTGTCATTAGAACATGGCCACACACATTTATTCACATATTGTCTGCAACTGCTTTCACGTTATAACAACTGGACTCAAGAGTTGTGGCCAAACCCATATGGCTTACAAAGACTAAAATATTTACTATCTGTCAGTAACAGAGAAAGTTTGTTGACCTTTGTTCTATTTAGCTATACTGGCCAAGTTATGCTAGATACTTTAGTCTTTTGCATTAAATTGGGGGGAAATACTTTAGAGAAAGGACCCAGAAATTCTTGAAAGTAACTGGCAGATTGGGACTGAAAGGCATTTCTCATGAGGTCTGTTTTCGTTAAGCCCTCCATCCAGCAACCATTGCATGTATGGAGAATGGAAGGAAACTTACAGATCTTCCATCCAACTCACATTTTCAATGAGGGTATCACTCCCAAATGCTAAGGAATTAACACAGGTCATTTACCTAATGTCTAAATCCAGGGAAATGTATTTAAGAGAATGAACAGAAAATAGAACATCCAGGGGCTGGAGAGATGGTTCCGCGGTTAAGAGCACTTGCTGCTTGTGGTAGTTTGAATAGATGTCCTCCCAAGGCCCCAGGTATTTAAACACTTGGTCAGTTGGTGGCGCTGTTTGCAGAGAGTCATGGAACCTCCTGGAGGGGTGGTCTTGCTGGAGGAAGCAGGTCACTGGGGGCAGGCTTTGAGAGTTCATTGCGCCACTCCCGCAGGGCCTGTGTTTGAAGATGTGAGCATCAGCTCTCTGCTCCAGCTGCCACGCCTCCCCACCCTGATGGACTGTTACCCCTCTGGAACCATAAGCCAAGTAAATGCTTCCTTTTATAAGTGGCCTTGGCCATGGTGTTTTATCACAGCAACAGAAAAGTAACTAATACACTGCTCCTGTAGAGGACCAGGGCTCAGTGCCCAGCACCCACACAGAGGCTAACAGCCATCTGTAACCCCAGTTCCAGGAAGATCAGACACCCTCTTGTGGCTTCTGTGAGCACACATATGCACGTGGTGCACATAAACTCATCCAGGCACATTCATACTCATAAAAAGAGCTAAAAAAAGAAAAGAGATCATCCATTTGTTTATTGCAGCAGGGAAAGTCCGAGCCTCTCTGTTTGTAACTCTTTTGCTTCCACTGATGAGAATGAGTCTTGTGGAGACTATATAATCCATGCTTAAGATATTACCTAAGTTTCAAGTCACCAGGACAGTGTGTCTATTCTGAGCCTCTGGGGTGGACCCCTAATTATGGGTTGGCTGTGGGAGCAGTTCTGTGCGTGAAGAGGAAGCACTGGGGTGGCCAGTGGCCAAGAGCAGAACGTCACTTGGTCAGGGCAGGGTGGGGAGAGTGTGGCCACTCAGGGGAAAGGGTAAGAGATGTTGCTTAAAGCGCCCTTTGTGGTAGACCTGAAGTTTCTGCTCTGCGAGTTGGCCTTTACTATCTGCCGCTAGAGAACTGGGTTTAAACATCTTATTGGATCCCAATGCTCTGAAGATTCACAAAACTACGGATTCAGTCTCTCCTTTTTCCATAAACATGTATACAACTAACAACTCTGACACAGTTCTAGGGAATTTACAAATTCCCTAAAGGTTTCCAGGCTGTCCATAGCTCTCAGGTTGAGAAATTTACCTGCTGTTCATCAAAGATTTGTGGTTTGAGCATAATGAAATGACTTTCCTTCAGCTAGACCCTCAACACTGGACCATCCACTTACAACCGTCAGGGCTCCTCACTGTCGTAGGAAGGGAGTCCTAACCCTTGAGAATATGTGTGTCACCTTTCAGGAGAGCCTCATCGCCAACATCTCCCGTCTCTCTCAGTACTGTAGTGCTGTTAAGCTGCTTGTACTTGTCTGGGCACCCAGACCTCTTCCTCGTCTTGGTTCTTTAGTGTAAGGTCTGTTTACATGCTCTCTGCCTGGAACTTCATCTCTGTGTCCCCTTCCCAGCTGTTTAGTCTTCCTGGGCTCAGCGCAGACGTCCTTATCAGGAGGTCTTCTCTGACTCTCGAAGGCTGAGGTGGATGCTGCTCTCCTGTTTCCATGACACCCGGCACTTGTCCATGAGGCAGCATTTCCCACACTGTAGCATGACTGCTTATTTGCTTACACCTCTCTCCTAGCTAGCACGTGTGCTTGAATGGGAAGACTGTCCATTGGGATGGTGCCTGGGTATGGTGGACTTTCTATAAAAGGCTTTTGATTAAAATAATGTATGTGAATGAATGAGGAAGCAGTACAGAGCAGAAACAGAGACAGACTTCCTGTTGTGAGTGTGAGGCAGATGGAGTGAAGGTGTTAGGGAGTCTAAGGTGGAGCAGAAAGGCAGAGCTGAGCAGAGTTCCGAATTCCAGCTGTTGAAGAGCCCTTTTTAAAGGATGCTTCAGGAAGGAAACGCTAGTGGTGAGAGATGAGGGTGCTCATGGTGTCACAGCAATGACAACCCTGATGGCGGCTGTGGAGTGGAAGGCAGGAAGGGAGCACTCTCAAGAGAATTACTGCTATTACTAGTTTTCAGTTCTGGAAAGCCAAGGCCATATGTTGAAAGCTTGATGTCTCACTTAATCCCTATAATAACTATTTTAAATTGCCAAATTTAAAGATGAAGAGTAAGAGGTCAAGAAACGTGTCTTTGTCTAAAAAGGCAAATGAGCTTAATAAGACAATACACCGAATATTTATAAGCCACCATGTGTTCTGGAAGCAACTGGAAAGGCAGGCATCAGTGATGCCAAGGGAGTTCACGGATGACATATCCCTGGTTGAAACTGCAGCTCTGCTTTCCAACAAGGCGGTGAGGGTTGCGGTAACCAGGGGCAACTTTAAGAACAAATAGCATAAAGTAACTGAAGTAATTCAGAGTATGCGACCAACTTCAGATGGATGGTCACGTCCCTGCTTAAACTGACCTGGTACTTACACAACACAATTAACTATATGACAACAGACTCAATAATAAATAATTTAATCATCATATAGTGAAGTTAGATGGGAATTCATATTAATAACAGCAAAAACCCAGCAAGCAATAAATATTCAGTCCCTTGAGCTTAATATAACTAAGTACTATCACCACTATTTCTACACCATAAAATAAGACTGGGAAATTGTATTTGAGGGTGATTTTATTATTAGTGGAGTG
>NW_008353597.1:1761629-1790776 GCF_000622305.1 Nannospalax galili | reverse complement strand
TCCTTCCTTCCTTCCTTCCTTCCTTCCTTCCTTCCTTCCTTCCTTCCTTCCTTCCTTCTTTCTTGAGACAGGGTTTTACTATGTAGCCCTGACTGGCCTGGAACTTATGTAGACCAAGCTGCCCTCAAATTCACAAAGATCCTCCTGCTTCTGCTTCTGGAGTTCTGGGATTAAAGGTGTATCCCACCACAGCTGGCTCGTAGAGTGCTTTTCCCTTGTTCTTTCTTCTGTGGTTTATGATTCCACCTTACGGAAGTATTCATTTTAAATGGAGATACATGAGTAAGGGTGGAAGACATTGTTGTTGATGGTGTTTTGTTTCTGAGACAGGGTTTCATGTAGCCTATGCTGGCCTCCGACTCACTATGTAGCTAAGGCTGACCTGGAACTCCTGACCTTCCTGTCTCTGCCTCCTGAGTGCTAGAATTACAGGCGTGTGCCACCACATCCAGCCATCACATGTGGAGTTTGCTAGTCCTTGAATAACTGTTCTTGCCAAGATTTACCTTGTAACCTAACCCTCCTCAGACTTGAATTAAGGGGTGGGGCCTTTGAAGGGTGGTTGAGCCACGGGTATGCTGTCCTTGTGAAGGGTCAGTCACCTTCTGAGGGCATTCTGTCTTCTCTCACCAGCTCCATGAGAAGAAACCACAGGTGGAAAAGACCTCAGCAGATTCCCATTCCCACACTTTCACCTCGGACTTCCCAGGCTCCAGAACCAGGGGAAATAAATATACTATTCTATATAAATAGTCAGATTTGTGGTATTTTACTAGCATAACTGCAACACAAATGCACCAGTGTTCAAGAAAAGTTAGCATTTATTTTTAACTATTACTGACAGTTTTTATATCCTTATACACAAGGATAATCTTCAAGGAATCTGTTCCTTGTGACCCTTGAACCCCATTAATTTTAGTCTTCGTTTATAATTTTTAGAGCATTATGCTTTCAAACTTTAAAATGTGGGATTTAGATTATAATTTCTAAATTCAAATCTGGTGCTAAAATAATTGAAATTTTATTTTTACTTAAGCGAATAATAAATGCTATTGGGGGTAAAGTAATTTTATTTTCCAACTGTCTACATTTAACAACATGACATGCAAAGGTCTTATCTCTTTAATAAACAGCTGGGGGTGAAGATGGGAGACTCAAAGTGGCTCTTTCCTTCTGAAGTGACAGAGGTAAGTGAGCAGGGTCTTGGGGATGGAGATGCTGAAGGGAGTCACTAGTCTGAATGCCAGACACGTTCATATACACGAATGTTGGAAAGTGCCACAAATAACTGTGTCACTTGTGTAACAACATTTGACTTTTCCCAAGAGACCCTATAAAATCATTTGTATTTTCCTTGGTTCTGTAAGAAAAAAATCTACAAATGATTTCCTAGAGATGACCTTTAAGCGTTGAATCTCCATTTTGTACTAAAATGTATAAAATAATCTACAAATTCTGACACATTTCCTCTCTGAGAGATGGAGCATGTTCTCATGTCATAGGTCTTTGTTTTTTTTTTTTGGTCTTATTGATACAGGGCCTCCCTGTAGCCCCAGCTGTCTTGGAACACACTATGTAGACCAGGCTGGCCTTGAACTCACAGAGATCCGCCTGCCTCTACCTCCCTAGTGCTGGGATTAAAGGTGTGCACCACCACGCCTGGCATGTCATAGGTTTTTAATAGCCGTGGAAATGCAGAGGTCCACTCACTGCGGTGAGTGCCTTCAAATGTCTCCACGTGCTATGCCATCTTTGCCAAATTTTGGTTATTTTATTATAATGGCCACAAAAGGCATTAGGAGGGAGTCATCTGTTTTGTTACATGCAGCACTGAGGTCTGCCTGGATTAGTCGACAAGTCACTAAATACTTCAGTGGGACTTAAAAAAAAACTCCAAGTTTCTCCCTAAGAATCTGTAAGGGTTGAACTTCCAAGAGTAAAGATTTCTCTTGAATCAGTTCCCAGAAAATCAAGTTATTTATCAAACCTTTTACATAAGCTACATAAACATACTTTGATCTGCAAGGTACCACAGTCCTGTTATAGAAAAACGATAACCTTAAATGAGCAGTCTACCTAAGAAAAAGAAAGAGGAAGGTTAGCGTCTTCTGATCTGTCTTTTCTAACTGCATTGTCTGTCAATAGCTGGATTTGCTGTTACTTTGTGGTTATGTTGCTATGTCTCTATAAAGTAGCAACTAGGATTTTAAAATAAATTTCACTAGTAATAGAATTAGGAATATTTTAAACACACACACATGGGTGGGGAATATTTCATACTCAGTATTATTTGTCAAATAAGTAAGAAATAAGTACTTACTAAAAAATCAAACTTCATTCATAACAAAATTTACGATTATCTGTTATTAACAAAGTAATGTGTATACTGAAAACTTCCAGCAAAATTACAAACATCAATGTGAGATAGCACACACAGTGCTTTAACTTGAAGCATCAATTGTTTGTCAATATAAGATCCTAGAGAAATCTTTTTGCTCACCGTGGAAGCTTCAAGTGCAAATTCAGCAATACAGATGGGCCTGAACTTTTAACCTCTGTTTCTCAGCAGTTTGGGTAGGTTGGTTGTATTGGATTCTGTTACTTGTAACTGGAAACAGATTCTTGATTTGAATGTAACTGTCCAGTGATTTTTCAGTTTGGTAAACGTTTGTGGCTCGAGCTCCTGACTGTTGATCAGGGAGAGTACATGAAAGAGACTGACATATTGTACAGTTTCCAGTGTTTACATTGTTTTGTGCTTTCCAGATCCATGTGGTACTTCTTAAAAGGAAACACATCTACGTCTGCAGCAACTCCTTAGCGGCTGACTGGATCCAAATAACAGCTCATTTAGAATACATCTGAGCATGTCTGAACATTTAAATCAAAACTATGACTAAATTTGAGCCAATTGGATCCCCTCTCGAGTTTGCAAATATTGTTATTCAGCTATCCTAAGCAGAAAAAAAAATTTAATTGCTCTCTTCTCCCATAAACTTAGCCACGCATGGGCCACGCATGGGCAGTGCCACATCACTGGACACTTAAAATCAGTCAGTTATTTGCTAGGTATACATATTACCAAACAACTGGCCTGAAAAAAACATTTAAATTAACTCTATCAACGATTGTAGTTGTTTTGGAATCAGCAAGACAGCTGGGTTATTTCACCTGGGAGCCTGATTTACTTGAAAGATTTTTAGTTGAAGTTCACCATGTTTATTTAATTCTCCCAAGGTGTTCACTTCTGTTTTCCTCTTGTAAAACAGCTGCATTGACACTGCTGAGGCGCCAGCATCATCTGTAAAAGTTTCTCTTTTCAGCCGGGTGTGGTGGCATGCACCTTTAGTCTCAGCACTCGGGAGGCAGAGGCAGGTGGATCTCTGTGAGTTCAAGGCCAGCCTGGTCTACATAGCAAGTTCCAGGACAGCTGGGGCTACAGGGAGACCCTGTCTCAAAAAAAGACCAAAAAAAAAAAAGAAAGTTTCTCTTTTCAAAGTCTTGGCCAAGCCTTACAATTCCATTTTAAAAGGTATGTGCGTATTTTTAAAGTTAAAGCTCTTTTGGAGACAAAGCTACACTGTTAGACGAGATGTTAATGTACCTTCACTGGCCTTATAGTTCCTGCAGAAGGAAAAGCAATCCACTGGTTTAAGATCAGCAAATACTATGACTGTGGAAGGTCCCCCTGCCCCCGCCATGGGCTGCAGTTCTTGACACCTGAGTGTGTGACTTGTCCTTGGCTCCCAGTTCAATCTCAGCATTTTCACAAGCAGCTTCTTTTCTCTGCCTTAATCACCTTTCTGGCAACTGGCTTCAAGGTTTTCCTCTCAGGTAATGAATATGCAATTCATCCTGTGCCTTACTATCTATGCCTTTCAGAACCAAAAGGTGTTAATCTTTGGAGTTCATCTAGTCCTTCTTATAAGAGACAGTTGGATAGTCACTGTTTCTATAGGAATAGCACTATATCTGGGCCATTTAGCTGATCTTACTATATTTGTTATTCATTAAAATCAGAGAGAAAGACTATAGATATGTGGGGAAAACCTGTTAGTTGACTTTAACATTAACAAAACCAGCTGTTATACGTGGTCCACGAGTGTTCAGAAGCTAGAAGGGCTGCACGTGGGCATTGATAGATGCATAGCCACTTCTGAAGGAAGTCAGAAATGTGGTAATTTAGCAGAGAGCATTTGTTACAGTAAAGGAAGGCTGCAGTGTTTCTATTTAAATGCAAATAGTAACTCATAGCTTTCTGTAGAGAATGATGTATTTTGATGCATTTTCTGACTCCCTAAAGACTTTAGGTGTGCTCGTTCAAAATAGCACCCAAGGACATCTATTCAAGGACCAGGCTTATAAAACGTCAAGTTCCTTCTTGTAAATATCTCTGGTCAAGGATAGGAAATCAGTCAGGCCTACCAAGATTTATAAAGCTTGAATGACAGGAAGATCTTCCCTGAACATGTGGAACTTCAGAGTTGATATAGTCCCTGCAGCTATAAAGGCGTTAATGATCCAACCAGTTTGTCACCACTGTGATCCTAACCTTTCTCAATTATATCATGGCACTCTACCATCGGCAAACAGAGAACTACAGTCAGACAAATTAGAGATTTCATATTTACATATAGATATATATTTGAACATACTGTAAGACAATGAAAACCACAGTGTTTACAGGTTGTGAATAGTTTTCCAAGGAAACAAGATCCCTGTTAATATATTTAAATGAAAAAAAGACATCTTTCCTGTTTAGGAGGATTTACAGCAAATCTACTGGGAGACATTGGAGTTGAATGATGATCATTCCCAGGTTCTCTCCAGTCACTGTGGCAGTCGGAATCCCTCCGATTTGAAATGAAGCACTCGTCGTTACCTGCAGACGAGGTTGGGAAATGGGGTGCCCCAGAGACCAGATTTTAGACGGTTGAGGTAGAAACACCCCTTAATCTATTGTGAATAGATTAAGAGAAGTAGGGAGGAAATAAAAAGAGAGGACACATGATCCTTTGAATCTAATAGTTATATCTAAATGTGAAATACAATACAAGGTGCCGGAGAGATGGCTCAGTGGTTGAGAGCACTGACTGCTCTTGCGGAAGACCTGAGTTTGGTTCCCAGCATCCACATGATGGCTGACAACTGCCTGTAACTTCAGTTCCAGGGGATCTGACACCCTCTTCTGGCCTCTGTAGGCATTGCACACATGTGGTGTACTTACATACATGCAGAAAAACATTTATACACATAGAATTAAAAATAAAGAAAGGTAAAACACAATATAAGTCACTGCATCATATAGACATATCAAAACAATGACTGTATTTAGAGAGCAAGGGAGAGAGAGATTGATTTTGGTTTGGGAATACTAGATATAATCTGAAAATATTAGTTCTAGGTCATCTATATTAATATATTAATACCTTCACATAATTTATATCTTAGAATAATGATACAATATTGCTTATAAAAATTTCATAGTTTTATAATGTCACTTTAACCCAGAAGAATAATTTTAAAAATTAGAAATTCTGTGTTTTCTCCCTTAAAATATTTTGTAGGGCTGAAGAGATGGCTCAGTGGTTAAGAACACTGACTGTTCTTGTAGAAGACCCGGGTTCGAATCCCAGCACCCACATGGCAGCTAACAACTGTCCATAACTCCATTTCCAGGGGTTCTGACACCCTCTTCTGTCCTCTGCAGGCATTGCACGACACGGGTGCACTTACCTACACGCAGGCAACGCACGCATACACATAAAATAAAAACTTAAAAAAATGTTTTGTGGCAGTAAAAACAAATACTTAAAAATGCTGATGTAAAAGTCTGTAAGTCAACTAACCAGCAACAGAGTAAATAGTTTTTTTTCCTTAATCTTTAAGAAAATGCAGAGACAGACTCCAGCCGCCCATTGAACCTGGCAATGAAGAATTTGGCTTGAAAAACACAATTCAACTATTTATTTGTAGAAGAGAAATAGTGGCGCAGGTTTACGGGATTATTTCCAGGTGTTCCCCACATCTAGAAAAGGTATTTGTGTGCTGTGTGTTTCCATTCAGGTTAGTGTCCTTATCCATCGCTGTCATAAATTAATGCTACCCCTTTATTATCTACTTTCTAATTCATATGCCAGAATCCAGGCAAGCCCAACACTGGTTAGCTGTTGTTTAGGGTGGGGGCTGGAGTGAACCTCTTCGGGATCCACCGCGAGCGGGCGTGCCTGGGCAAAGAGAACCGCAGCTCCCATCACCGAGGGTCAGGGAACCCATGCAATCTCATAGCAACAGACACCAAAACAGTTCCTCATTACAAGCCCTGTCCAACAATCAAGTCTTTAAGGGGAACAAAGGTTGACAGTGATTAATCATTAAGCGGTTCCTTGTTCTTGCCGCACTCGCGGTCTCCACCGCCTCCTACAGAGGCCGTCTGGCAGATTTCCTGTCTCTGCTCCACTGTGCCATGCCTGAAGGGACGCCCGGGCAGCTTTCTCACTGCTGCAATTTCAAATGCTCCAAACATCCCCAGTTTCCCTGTGCACATGTTTGACTTTTATTCGGAGCCTGGCAGCCTCTGAATGGATTTAGGGAACTGGAACACAATCACTCGTTCACTCCACATCTGCTTACTAGCTTATGCTCAACTACAGTATAAATTGACTAAACACTGTTTTCTAGACCCAACCTTGGAAATCTGTTTGTTTCCTTAACCAACCCACAGATGAGTAGATATACATTAGTGCTGTGGTTGGTGGGTGTGGATACCTTCAGCAGGGTATCTCTATGAAAACAGTTTGTAGGTTGATAAGGCACCTTGAAAGCCATCAAACCGTTTTCAAAAGTCTTCAGTTAGACATTTCATTTCACAAGGCAGCAGAGTTTAACTCCTGCTAAAGCCATGGTCATGTTGGTGTTTCTGATTCCTGGCTTAGGCACTAGTTATCTGTCTTGGTAGGTCACACCATGGACAGTACTGATCTTCACAGACTGGCTTGGAGGAAATTTTCCCCTCACTTTTAATGTGTAAGTATCATTGATGATGACCATGTTGTCTGTAAACTGGGGGTCAGGTGAATTGGGAGGACTGGTCATATACACAAACCTCCAAGAGCAGAGGGACAAGGTTATGGAAATAACAAAACAGGTGAGCAAGAGAAACATTGCTTTCCCAATAAGGACTGCCACTCAACAATGACAAAATGAGGTGCCGCTAAGGATTATTTGTGTTCAGTTCCCTCTTCAAATTCGCCAGGATTAAGTAATGTCCAGTTTCAAGCAGATGGAGAAGATTTTAACACATATACATCCATAGTGTAAAAGCTAAAGCAAGAAATCAAATGGCAAACTGTTGAATCTGTACCCAGCCCTTTAATACAGAGCTGTGGCATCTTTAAACTGAGTAGGAGCCACTGAGGATCAAACCAACCAACAGGCCTGCAGGCATAGGGGAGGGGCTGATGGGGCCCTACCCTTGACTGAGGAGAATTTGGCAGGTGATGGCTGCTGAGGGCAGGAGAGGCTGTTTTCTTCAGGGGTGTGGCCTCTGCTAGGCTGCCCAAGACCTGTACCCCCATGTGCATCTGGGGAGCACAAATTGGACTCAGTGGGGCACTAAGAAGAGGGAGGAAGGAAAGAAGCAACAGCCACAGAAAAGATGAGGTGGGGAGGATGTGGTGGTGGGGCCTCGGGGGTAAAATGGAAAGAGCAGGGTGGATCTAATCTAAATGCATTGTACTGATGCATGAAATTTCCAAAAAAAATGTAATAAAAAAAACAAACAAAAAGAAGGATCACCCCACTGTTGGAAACTAAGCTCTTTACTCAAATGCACCTGAAAGGGCTGCAGGATGGCAAGGGCTTCCTGAGATCAGAGCAGCCCCACCAGCAGCCCAATCAGAAAATGAGCATCTCTCAGCCACAGCCTCCCAGATGCACATTTGACACTAACATCAGTGAACTCCAAGCTGTGAGGGAAAACAGTGAAGAACTGTGTGTGTGTGTGGGGGGGTGTTTAGGGTTTGAGACAGTCACAGACAGCATCTTTAAGATCCATCCAGTCTCGGGATTTTGACTCAATTCAACTTATTGTTTTATGCTCTAACTCAGCTGGTACTTGTACATACATACATGTGCCTCCCCCACCCCGCACCCCAACAGGCACACATACACATAAATAAAAACAAAGAAGAAATCTTTAAGAAAATGAGTGGCGTTATCTGCAGCACGCTGTCAGGGTGGTCAAGAATGTGGAATTCAACCGGGTTTAATCCTGAGTAATTCAGTCTTGTGGTCTCTGATCTTGTTAGGGAAACAGGGACCATGAATTCAAGGATGTAAAGAGCTGATGCTCATGAATGTTTCATATGACAAAGCTCAGTTAATATGGTGACTATTATTATTTACTCCTCATTACAATTTAAAGGAAATAATATAATTTCATATGAGTATGCATCTGGGCCCAAATTTGTGGTTCCCAGTGTCTTAAGCCTTTGCTTGTCTCTAAGAAATGCATCTAAAACATTATTTGGGACTGTCTTTAAATACATCATTAGCTGGGCGTGATGGTGCGTGCCTTTAAACCTAGCACTTGGGAGGCAGAGGCAGGCGGATCTCTATGAGTTCAAGACCAGCTTCGTCTACAAAGCGAGTTACAGGCCAGCTGGGACTACAGGGAGACCCTGTTGGAAACAAACAAACACAAACAAAAAACAAAAACCAACTTAAATATATCATTAGGTTTGTTCTAGAGTCCTCTTGCTCAAAACTTTATTTAAACAGACCGGTGTCAGTGAGATTGGGTCTCTGTGTCTGAGCAAACAGGCCATTTGATTTGATGAAATGTGTAGTACCACTTTTACAGCTGCGTACAAGATGGCAAGCAGACACTGCCTGCATGCAAACAGGGGAAGGTGGGTGGGCAGTTCAGGGGAGAACATAGAGAACTCGTGAGGGGCAGAATGAGACCAACTAGAAGCGGGAGAAGGAAGAAGGAGGTGAGGAGGAGAGGGACAGGAGGACAGGAAGGAGGCGGAGGAGAGGGAGAGGTGGGAGAAGACAGGATGAGGATGAGGGAAGGGGAGAGGAGGAGGAAGGGGAGGAAGGGGAGGAAGGGGGGGGGGGGGGGGGGGGGGGGGGGGGGGAGGGGGGGGGGGGGGGGGGGGGGGGGGGGGAGGGGGGGGGGGGGGGGGGGGGGGGGGGGGAGGGGGGGGGGGAGGGGGGGGAGGGGGGGAGTAGGGGGGAGGGGGAGAGGAGGAGGAGGGAGAGGAGGAGGGAGGGGGAGAGGAGGAGGAAAGGGAGGAAGGGGAGGAGGGAGGAGGGGAGAGGAGGAGGAAGGGGAGGAGGAGGGTTAGGGTAGGGACTCAGAGATAGGATCAAGGGAAGGAGAGGTCTTGAAGAGCCTTGTAGGTGGCTGTCAGATATTTAGCTTTTAAATTGAACAACAAGGAAAGCTGTTAGAGAATTTTGAGCAGGAGTATGCTTGTGATGGGTGTGACATACCGGGTGAGGCGAAATGTGTAGGAAGAGGAGTTTCAGAGTATCGCTTTAAAGTTAAGTAGAAAATGGGGCGGAAGACAAAGGAATGTGGAAGGTTTTTTTTTTTTTTTCAAGAGAATCAAATCGTTTATTGATTACACATGATAATGGATGATACACAAACTTCATTCCCATCTAATATTTTATCTGGTACCATGATTCAATTTAGATATTGCATAGGATGTGCCAACAACCATTTTTTTATAAACAAATAATTCTGTGATGTTGCTTGGGTGACCCTTCCATGGTGAAACTCATTAAGGTCACAATAGTAACTGTCAGTTCAACTACGCCAAGGTTTATGAAGACAACGGCTTCTCCACCCAAGCAGTCATAAATAAATTTCAAATGGAGCCTGGCATCACCCTGAAGGAATTCTAACTTCACACTGTTGGGGAAGTATACCAAGATGTCTTCAGAGTAGACCAACTTTACACAGCACATTTAAAAAAAAAGACACATTTATTCAGCGTCATGATCAGACTATGTCATTAGCAATCAACAGCATGGGTGAAAGTCTACATTAAACCCTTTGTTGGAATGCTTTACACTTTCCACAGAACAGAAACTAAAATAACCTGTTATACAATTAGTCACAAATATAGTCCTGGAGTTTTTTGCCCATACACATGAGCATGTCTCAAACATGTCTTCTTTGCAGCAGCTTGGTCCTGCGACCGCTGTGCTTGGCTGAGTTCACAAACCTGCTGTAACCTGTAGCTTTCCCTGTCACTTCTCTGGCTCTCCTCTCCTGCTAAGCTTGCTTCCTGATGGTAAACTAGAATCTTCTGCCACTGCCATAGCTACTGCTGCTGCTGGAACTACCATAGCCACCTTGGTTTTGTGGTTTAGCAAAGTATTGGCCTCCACCACCATAAGGGCCAGAGCTTCTGCCTCCAAAGTTTCCACCCTTCATAGGTCCAAAATTTGAAGATTGATTGTTGTACCTCCCAAAATCGTTATAGCTTCCACCCCCCCCAAAAGCTCCCCCCTACCCCCCCAAATCCCGCCTCCCCCCCCTCCGTTGTTATAGCTGTCATAGCTGCCACTCCGGCCATAGCCACTGCCCTGGTTTCCATAACCCTGTCCACCACTTCCATAGCCTCTGCTTCCTCCAGAGTAACCAGGACCGCCTCCTCCATAACCACCATCATTACTAAATCCGTTATAGCCATCCCCACTGGCCCCATATCCACCACCATGGCTGCCACCAAAGCAACTACGACCAAAATTGTCATTGCCACCAATACCACCTCCGCGACCACCACCAAAGTTTTCAGAACCACTTCGACCTCTTTGGCTAGAAGAAGCATTAGCCATCTCTTGCTTTGACAAGGCTCTTTTTACTTCACAATTGTGACCATTCACAGTATGGTATTTCTTAATGACAATCTTATCCACAGAATCATGGTCATCAAAGGTGACAAAAGCAAAGCCCCACTTCTCTCCGCTGCCCCCATCAGTCATGATTTCAGTCACTTCAATTTTCCCATACTGTTCAAAATAATCTCGTAGGTGATGTTCTTCAGTGTCTTCTTTAATTCCACCAACAAAGATTTTTTTCACAGCTAAGTGGGCACCTGGTCTTTGAGAATCTTCTCGTGACACTGCTCTCTTTGGTTCCGCAACTCTTCCGTCCACTTTGTGTGGCCTTGTGTTCATAGCTGCATCCACCTCCTCCACGGTGGCATAAGTGACAAACCCAAAGCCCCTGGAACTTGGTGTTTGGATCTCTCACGACCACGCAGTCGGTGAGTGTTCCCCATTGCTCAAAACGGCTCCTCAGACTGTCATCGGTTGTTTCAAAGCTCAGCCCTCCGATGAAGAGCTTCCGCAACTGTTCGGCTCCTCAGGTGACTCGGACTTAGACGTGACGGGAGGAGACGAGAGGATTCAGTGATGCTTCCTTGGCCGTGTCAATAGGCAGAAAGGTGGAAGGTTTTGTTTTAAAGGTTGCTTTATACGTTTACAAGGGTGATTTAGAGGAAAATGGTAAATACCTTACTGATATAAACTATTACCCTTATTTTGTCTACTTTATAATAGATACAGTTTAGTATAGTAAGGTTTACTCATATATAGTTGATAAAATAGCAAATGACAGTAGTGGGCTTGGCTAGCGGAGTCTGCGTTGTGCCTGTGTATTCTTGACTGCTGTCCTCACCGTCACAGTTGTGCTGGCTACAGCAGTTACAGGACTTGACCTCTGTTACCTAGAAGCAGGCATTCGACCTTTAATGGAAGGTCTTCTGGGTGGAAATGCCTATTCAATGTGCTTCAGAGCCCCGGACGAGGGGCTGGAGAGATGGCTCAGCAGTTAAAAGCACTGGCTACTTTTGCAGAGGGCCCAGGTTTAGTTCCCAGCACTCACATGGCAGCTAACCACAGTCTGTAATTCCAGTTCCAGGGGATCTGATGCCCTCTTCTGACCTCCATGGGAAGTACATAACATGGGTGCACTTACATACATGTAAGTAAAACATTCATACACAAAATATAAATAAATAAATTTCTAAAAATCACAGACAAGTTTTATGTGAAGCAGTTAGAGCCACATAATAAAAACATTAAGGGAAGAATTAGCCAGTCACCTACTTCTGACCTAACTCCTGGCATCTCAGATTTTCTTTGGGCTAAGGTCACACAACTTCTTGAGTCCTATATATATAAATTTAAATCACTCATTACAGCAGCTAAAGCAAATAATAACATAGATGTAGAAAGAGATGCTGGGATTAACAAGCTACTGGAAACAGGCTAACTGAAGGCAGAGGTCATGTTTAGAAGGTACTAATCTTGGAAGGATGTTATTGTAATGGCAGCTCATTTTAAATAGTAGAACTTTTGTTCAAGCCAAGCAAGGAGGCTCAGTGGGCAAGCCTGATGATGTGAGTTTGATCCCTGAATCCCACATGGTGGAGGGACAGAACCAACTCTTGCAAGGTGTCCTCTGACATCTACATCTGTCCCTCAAACATAAATAAATGAGAAAATAATAACAGTTGAGATGCTAGACTGTAAGTCTTGCTTTGTATTTGGGATTCGGGAACATGGATTTCATTGTTCCTCTGAGTTGTCTAGTTAGGTCGTTTAAGCTGTTTGATTGATAAGTGCCATGCCACAGAGCTTTCCACTGATCAGATCTGTTCGGTGCATGGCCAGGGTCAGAGGGACAAGTCTGTGAAGGAGATAAAGGGGATAAAGGGGGTAAGACAGCTTTGTGTTCAGCTTGATAAGAAGGAAAGTATGGGGGGGCAGCCTTGAAGGAATCTCCTGGGATCTTACCTCAATGCCAAACCCCAGTAAAGGCCACCAGATTCAGAAAGACCACCAAGTGCAAGTGGCTAAAAAACAAACTGTGCCTTTAAGGTCCCCCCTTCCCGTGCCCCCCCCCCCCCCCCCCCCCCCCCCCGTTTCCCCCAGTCCCTCCCTTAAATATTCTGCGGTTCTTCGGCTCTCACAGCTGCCCCTTCTGCTGGTGCCTCTGTCCAGAATGTGCCCAGATAAGGGCACTGCTGGCTCCCCACCATTCAGCCCCCCCCCCCCCCCCCCGCGTCCTCTATTAGGTCCTCTTTCTAAAGCAGCTCCTTTTCCATAGCAAAGCCAGTCTGTCTTAGAGCCAGTTTCTCTTGATCTAGGCAGGTCGGTCAGTGCTTCTTAATCTTTAATATGCGCATGAATCACTTTGGGATCTTGTTACAAAGCAGTCTTTTCTGATGGGTGTTGGTGAGCAGGGTGATTGGGGCTCTGGGAATCTCCATGGGATTCAGGTGCTGCTCATCTGTAGACTGCACTCAGAACCATGAGATCCCAGCAACTAAAGCTCCAGAGGTGGCTGGAAGGCAGAGTGGCGTGCATTTACTGTGTGCCTGCTTTCTGGGCCAAGAGTTTCACAGATCTCGGATTTTTGCACCGCTGGGCGTGCATTACACCTAGGACTTTTCTTGTTCCAGGCAAATGCTCTCCCACTGAGCTACTACAGCCCCAGCTGTCATTTGTCCAGTGTACCGAGGACTGGCACCCTGTCTGATGGCAATCACAGCTCTTATTTCTCATTCACTTTCTCTGTCCATGGCTTAGGACACCTTGAAGACACTGTTAAATTTCAATTTATCAGTCACATAGATATTCCTTCTGGGTGTTGTGGTGTTCCGTCTGTCCCAGTGATCTCCACCTTGAGTCCCTGTCCTGAATCTGTCTGAAAGCCGGATGCTGTCTGGTATGATGAGGAAATGGTGTCCTAGTTTCCTGCTTTGCTCATTCTGTCCTGCATCACTGCAGTTAAATGGACTGTATGAATCAGAGACATGACAGATGGAATCCTGGGGATTAAGGTAGCAGAGAGCAGAGGGCTTCTAGAAGGATTAGTCTTTCCCCTAGTGGAGACAGAGGATGCTGGGGACCTGATTTGAAAAGCATCACTTGACCCTGTCAGCTATGTGAGTGCTGTTGGATATAGTTCATCCTTGTCTCTGCCCTTTTGAGGTTCCCCCAAATATCTATAAAGGAAAGAGTTCTAGAGTGAAGAGTCAGGACAAACAAGGTTTGGAGTGCTGCTGTGTGACCTCAGATTAGCTAACCCCTGAGCCTCTTTGCTAAGGTGTGAAATGAGACTGGGTACCTAGGTCACATATGACAAGGATGGCAAGGTCTCACAGGGATCAGAGGAAGGAGTGTTTGAAGAAGCATTCAGCCAATTAGAAAGAGCTTCATCATCTGAGAAAGGGTGTTGATGAGGAGGACGTTTGGAACAGATAGGTGGATGGACCAGGGTGGTTAGCATCAAGTCTAACCTTAACATTGATGACGATGGCATCTTTGGATTCAGTTAGACCCAGGTAGTTGTAACATCATAGCAAAGGGCTGTGAAGAGACTGTGAGGAATGAACTCGGTAGGTAGAGGTGAGATGTTCTCAGTGAGACACGGAGTTCTGAAAAACCAGGTAGATTAGGATGGCATTCTCTGCAGAGGGTGGGCTGAAACAGACTGTACCTGAGAGGACCCTCAGCTAATGAGGCCATTGACAGGAGATGCTGACTCACCTCTGTGGGGGCAGGTTGCCCACATTGCTTCCCTCTCAGCCTGCAGCCAAGATGGCAGACCAGGTTGGAGACCAGACATAGATGACAGACGCTGCCCGCTGATGGCATGATCATTTGTGCCTTTTGCCTGTAGGTAGTCTAGATGCCTCTGAAGAACTCTATTGTATTTATTCTCCATGTGCTGACTCGCCCAGCATGGCTCTCATGCCCACAAAGCTTTGCAGGTGCAGCTGGGCAGAAGTAGCTGGCAAACTTCCCTCACCCGGAGCCTGAACCACCATCCGTCAGAGGATAGATGTGAGATCATGTTAGCAGCTCCGCAAGGCACACTATGACATGCAGCCTCCCATCAGTGGAACAGGATCTATGGGGCTGTGATGGTTACTCTCCTTGCCAGCTTGATGAGCTCTAGAGTCACCTACAAGATAAGCCTTTGGGAGGCCTGTGGGAATAATCTTGACTAGGTTAATTGAGGTGGGAAGACCTGCCCACTGTGGGTGGCACCAATCCTTGGGTTGGGCTCCCGGACCGTAGTCAAAGAAGAAAGAGCTGAGCACAAGCATCAGCCAAGCACTGCTTCCTGACTGTAGGTGTGAATGACCAGCTGCTTCAGGCTGCTGCCCCGACTTCTCCATCATGAGGGACTGCGTCCTTGAACTGTGAGCCAAAATAAACTCTTCCTTCCTTAAACTGTTTTTGCCAGAGCATTGATCAAAACAACAGAAAAGTAACCAAAAGAGGGGCTATCAAGGAGTTGCAGACAGACTCCATAAGCTCTCAGAAGAGGTCCTGGAAATACACAGGCAGCTAGTGGTCACAAGGCTGTTCACCAGGTGTCTTTTTCTTATAAAAGTCACTCCCATCACAGACATTTGCAGGCACAGCACAAACAGGGCATGGCTGATAAACCCTGAGCAGAGAAGTAGTTGAAGGAGCAAAGGAAAAAGTCAGGTCCTTAAGATGAGGTGCTTCTTTCCAGAGACAGGACAAGAGGAAGTTTGCTGACCAAGGCCAGAACCATCTTTTAAAGATCTGTGTCCCGCAGGAAGGTGACAGGTTAATTAAACTGCAAGTACTTAGCTTTTCAGACTTGAGAACAAAAGATACAGAAAGATCATAAAAACAGAAAGCCGTGGAAGGCCGGACTGTCAAAGGCACAGAACTGCCAAGATAACGAAGACAGAAATACTGGTTAAAAGACATTCTGGCAGCGTTTGGGGGAAGTGAAACCAGGAGGAAGAAGACGTATTTTTTTTTTTAACGGATGATTCAGTATTTTCTCTAAGGGAAAATCATTTTACATTGGCAGTGGGAAAATTGTCAACAGAAAAGATGCAGCTGCCTTTTGAGGTGGGAAGGTAGGTGGATGACCCCAATTCCAATGACTTCTCAACTGTGCAAACTCATCTAAGCTGTTTAACCCCCCTGGCCCCCAAATTGTCTTCTAGTTTAACTGGATGTTTGAGTAATGCTAAACTTAGTGGAGTTCCAAACAAACTCAAGTTGTTAACTAATGTCAAGAAGTTCTCTAGTTCCCTACACTACCTCCTATTCTAGATGCATAGACAGAAATCCACAGCGCTAAAGGCCATGCCGGTCTTTGAGTAGGCTGCTGGTAAGCAAAGTTACACGGAAAAATTAGAAGACTGCCCCAGGCTTCCTACGAAGCACTAAGTTTCCAACCATTTCCAATGGCGGCTACACCTCATCAGCCTTAGTCCCAAGGGTAATTTTGGGGTCTCACCCACTTCCCCTTACAGAGGCCCTGAGTAATTCTCTGATGGGTTCCAGTATGATCATGGCTCCGATCCTCTGGAAACTCAGAATTCCTTTCCTCTGCTCTGCGCAGTCTCACTCAACCTTTCACACCCAACTGTGCTGCCATCTTGGAAAGTGTGCCGGATCAAATTGACCATAGTGTCTCAGTGTCCCTACGGCACTCTGTTCAAGCTGTCATTGTCTCTGGTAATAATCACCATACAAACAGAGAACAAAGAATCCTGTGCTAACGTTTAACGGGGACTTGCAATGTTCTAGACACCAGAGCAAGTACCAAATGCATAAAGTCCCACTGAATCTTCAAAGTGTGTCTAAAATTCTACTGTTATTTCCCTTTTCCAGATGAGGAAAATGAAGTTCTGAAAAGTTAAATAGCCCTTTCGGGCTGCAGATAACGAACATTTTAACTGCCCTTCGGAGTACATTGCTATGATTTGTCAATGTGTCAGTCTTCTCCCCTTTCACTAGAGTAAGAGTGTCCAAAGAAGAGGAATTGTGTTTTAGTTAGATGTATGTGTGCAGGCCTTCAATAAAAGACTGCTGAAATAAAAGATGAGTGGGTCTTCATTTGGTTACAAGTCAAGGAAGGTTCACAGAGCCACCCCAAGGAACCAATAACCTGTCAGTCGAAGTCTTAGAACCGTCAAGAGTGCACAGTTAAGCTTGACTTGGCCCTTTCGCTATCATTTTGTCTGTCTCTCACCCTCTGGGCATCAGCACAGGGAGTGTCAGTTGCTGAACTGAGATGATGGTTGTGTGTTAGGGGTCCAATCTTGCCTTCCCTGGGGGCGGGGGGGGGTGTTGTCCATGTGGCTGGCAGCGTACAAGCAAGGCAGGGCTGGGAGAGTGCCCTAGTCTTTACGTGATTGCTAGAGAGTTTTATTTTGATGGTGATCAAAATTATTCCTTTTGGCATCTTTGTGCTTAACAAATATGACTGAAATTGAACAAGGTATTGAAAAGACCTTTACTAGTGTGTGTGTGGGGGGCGGGGGGAGACTATGACAAAACACAGCACTTACAACTGAAGCAGGGTTAAGATGGTCTGAGTGGCCATAGTGGTGTCAAATGTAATCAGTTTTAGCATCTTTGTGAACAAACACATACAGCATGTCACCAAATCTACAGATATTGCTGACACCTGTCACAGTTCCTGCCGATAGGACTTTCTTGTCATGAGCCAATATAAGCCCTTCCTTCCTTAAGTTGCTTTTGTCAGGAATTTTGTCCCCACGACACATAAAGTAAATACAGCAATCAATAAATGCTTCCTGAATGGAAGGATTAATGAAGACAGCACCGTTGGAAGCTTACACTCCACCCACACGAAGTACAGGGCACTGGGAGGAAGTCTGGATTCTCAACTTCCATGGGCAGAGTGAGGAGCTAGACTCCAGGCTAGACTTAATAGATGTGTAAGAGGAACCTGTACCTCTGGAGGGTCTGCCTAAGGTTAATGCCCTGGGGTGAGCTGATGGGACTGATCACATAATTGGCTGCAGACAGCTCTGAACAAACAATCCTGTGAACCAACCACATTTTGTATGTGTTAATTCACCCATTCATTTAATTATTCACTGACATTTTATGGAGTGCTTTAAATCTAAGAACCTCACACACACATTATTGCTTTCTATTCAAAACAACTATGAGACACATACTATCATTATCCCATTTCCCTGGCAAGGAGGGCAAGTCTCGGAAGAGTTGAGTTCTTACGTAAGGTTCCTCTCTGACCAAAGTCCTTCTTACCCTCTCCTTTACACTTGTCTCTGACCTTCAGGAACTCAGATGTGAGCAACAGGCTCATGTAGAAATAGTCACAGAGAACTAAGGAGATGACTCAGGGTATAGGTGCCTGTTGCCAAGCCTGATGACCAGGGTTCAATCCCTGGAACCTACACAGTGGAAGGAGAGAGCTGACTCTTGCAAAGTGTCCTCTGACCTCTACATTTGTGAGCACACACATACATGCAAGGAATACCTGCCCACCCACAAATAAGTAACTGTGATCTTAAAAAGAGAATAATTACAGAGTGAAAAGTGCTCTGACAGGTGAGAACTGGACACGACAGGACCGCAGAAGGTATCAAATTCAGATCTGTGGAGGAAAGACGGGAAAAGATAGTTCCTCAGATGACGTGCTGACCTGGAGGAGGGTTGGGAGCACCTCGGGTTCAGAGGCAGAGACTCTAGGGTACAGGGTCATAGAACCTTCTGAGTCACTGTTCGTCCTTCCCTATGAGTGAGCGGACTCATGTGCAGACAATGTCCTTATGATCTCTGCTCTCTACGTCCTGCTTTGTTATTCAAGATTTGGAGGAAACTATCCCACAGCTTGAGATGAGTATTAGACTCTTTGCCCTGAACACTGATGGTTTTAAAAGTCCCATCTTCAGTCAGGTATCATCTCTCCTGACCACAGCCCTTCTGCAATCCTATCTCTTTACCCAGAAAGACTCTTCTTTTTCTTATAAACCTTTCTACCATTTTTTTCTTTATTGAACCTGCCTGTTTCCTGGTTACCCCTCAAGGCTTAGTTTAAACAAACATCTCTCTGGTAGACCTTCCAATCCCAAAGTTCAGTTGACTCCCCAATAATGTCCCCTAATCACCTCCCGCCATGCCACTCACGCTTTGTCCCTCCGTTACTCAACTACAGCCCCATTTACACATCAGTCCCCAGCTTTGGGCTCCTGCATCTTCAGTGGTCACAAAGTATTTGGAATGTAATTGGGATTCAGATATTGCTAGAATGAGAAAGCGAGTGAGCATGTATTTAATACATTTCCTTCTTCCAAAGGAGAAGAGTTAAATACTTTGTAGCGTCTTTTATCAGCGGAGCTAGATTGGAGAAAGGAGACATTGGAGAGAGGATTTGTGTGGAAGAGTCGGAGTGAAATGTGACACAGGTGAACAATGGCCACAGCTCCCTTAACACAGCAGTCTGCCAGACCTAGCACTGCCAGCATCCCATGCTCAGAGACTCCAAACACTCGGAGCATTTTTAAAGGGTATAGAGATGTTATTCATTGAGGGCAGGCCTTCTAGGCTCATGGTGACTGAACAGCACAGAAGAGAGATCTTCAGGGTGAGGCCATGGTCTCTTCAGGCCCCACTTATGCTATTATAAGCATTTTGTACTGAAGTTTACGTTTTTAAGTAGATCGATTTTTCATTTCAGTCCAAAGGTCTCTGTTTCTGAAATTTGCAACATCTACTAGGGGAGTGAAGAGTGAAACAATTTTTGAAAGATCAAGGAATCAAAAAAAATTCTTTGTTGAAGGACTGTGGATTTTCAATTTGTTCCACATGAGGCCATTTCAGGAAATTACCTTTTAACTGGTTCTCATCTTGTTTGTGCGGCAATATTTCCCAGGAAGGGATGGACCATGATCTAAGAGATTTTCACAGTGTAAAAATTCTACTAGTCCAAGGACAATGTCAGGTTTCCAGTTGCTGCCCTCTCAGAGGGACGCTTTACCTATGTGGGAGACCATTTTTTTTCCCAATTTTAAAAAGGGCCATAATTAAGACAAAATTATCCTTTCCTGTGAACATAATACAGAGAATGATTTGGATCGTGTCGTTTTCCAGTTGGTAGACATAGGCTAAGGTTGCAATAGGCAAAAAAACTTTTTTTAAAAAAGACTCTCAGAAATGGCTGGGTGACAGGCATCACAATATCTGGCCTCTTCTCTTCCCTGGTCCTATTTTCTTCATGGCGGACAAACTCTCACTTATTCACTGGCTTAAAGTGCCAACTTCTGCCTTCAGTGGAGGCAGAGAAATTGGTGGTGGAGCTTTGAGAAGAAAAGAGATGAAAGATGAGCCTATAGGTCACAGCTCAAGCTAGGCCATCCAGAAACCAGGAAGATCACTCCAAGGCCAGCCTGGGCTATGTAGTGAGTTCAAGGCCAGCCTGAGCTACAGAATGAGTCCCCTATCTAAGCAAAGAAAGAAAGAAGAAATAAAAGTTCACATGCAGAGAACCCCACTTCACGTCTGTAGGAAGCAAAGTGTTTTCATTAGCGTGTTGTCAAGACTACAAAATGCTTTTGGAAAGTGTTCTGCTATTAATATTTTTAAACACTCATAAGATTCATACAGAAGAAATAAGTTCAAAGATAGTGAATATATTTCTGAAAATAGAAAACTAAAAAAGGAGGTTTAAAACCAGGGTCTATGGTATAAGCCACTGAAATTTATATAATGTGCATTGACTTTGAAAAAAATGAATATATCAACAAAATAGCAATGAATATATGCTCCAGATGCAGACTTACAAATACGAGGACAGTTGTCATTTGAGACTACAGAAATTGCAAATCCATGAGAAAAGAGTGGGGTGTGTAACACACGCTTCTGTGACAACTGTCCACCTACATCACCTACACACGTTTCCATCAGCAGCTTGGGAGAAGCTCAGAACTCAAGCTGTGGAGATGGAGGAGAGTGCTCACAGTCTTCAGTGCTCCACAGGGGTGTGGTTCTGGAAGGAGGAGCAGCAACTGACTGGACAGAGAGCTGCTAAGAACCCCACCCCGGGGAAGAGACACTGAGTCTGCAGTGCCAACCCGAAACCTGAGAAGCCAAGGGCACTGCAAGGCTCCAAGCCAGTGCTGCAAGAGTTCCAGAGACCTCAGACGACCCTGACTCATTCATACCACTGTCAGTGTCAACAACGAAGGGCCGTTGTGTACCCTCTTCTTCCTCCTGAACCCCAATACTGATAGCCAGGGTACGAGTCGAGGCACAAGAGATGAAGAACCAAGGCTTGGTTTTTCTGGATCAGTACTTTCTACGACCTGGGGACAAGAGCAGTACTCACATACCTCAGGGTGAGTATGAGTACTAAGCAGGATGTTTGCCAGTTTATGCAAAGGGCATTGTACAGTGTTTAGCCTACCTTTCCTTCCACACTGCTCCACAATGCTTCTGCTCCAGTTTAGTTTACATTCAACAACCGAAGCAAACCTAGCTTTGTAGAAGGTGCTTGTCTACATTTCATTTCACTGATTCCTCCTAAGAACCTAAGAAATGGCTGTTTTTGTCCCCTCAAAGTTGTGAATGTGCATGCATGGGAAACTGTAAATAACTGTTTTCAAAACTATGTAAGAAGAATGATGTCATCTTCAGTGTGGGACATCTGAGAATAGTTGATGTGCTGGGGTGTGGAAGGCTGTTCAGAAAGGAAAGAGAACTCTCAAGGTATTTGAGAGTAACTAAAACAGTTCTTAGGGATTTTTCTTGGACTACAGCTTGGGAAAAATTACAAAAATATTCAGTAAATAAAATGATCCAGTTTCTCTCTCTCTCTTTCTCTCTCTCTCTCCCTCCCTCTCTCTCACCACTGCCCTTCTGGATCTCTACCAAACCTCTACTAAACCACCGCCCTTCTGGGGCTCATCTTCCCTCAGCCTCTAGTAAACCTTGGGATCAACTTGTTCCACAAACTTCCCTCCCTTCTGGCTCACTGCATATTTTCTGCTTTTCTCCCATCCCATTCTTTGTACTTTGTCTCCATCTACTGGCTGGTCACGCCACACTCTCATTGCAGGGTTTTCCTCTTCTCTCTCTCTCTCTCTCTCTCTCTCTCTCTCTCTCTCTTTCCACAATGCATTAAATACTGTGAGCAGAAGCTAAGTGTTTAGTAAATTCCAGTTGCTGGATTTCTGTCTTAAATGATTTAGATCTTTGTACATCAATGGCTTAAGTAGAGAAATTCTATCTCTGCCTTAGTTGACTCATAGCATCACATTTCCTCAAATTAAGACTGTCTGGGAGCTTGCTGAGCTGATGCACACCTGCAATCCCAGCACTCCGGAGGCTGAGGCAGGAGGATCCTAAACTCTAAGCCATTCTGGGCTACATAGCAAGACCCAGTCTTCAAATCCTCCTGAGAATATGGATCAGTTGGACAGCTCAAGCAAGTAGGTAGAAAAGCAGAATGGTACAGCACTTGAAAGTTTCGCAGTTCCTCATAAAGTAAAACACACAACTACCACATGACACAAAAGTCCCATTCCTAGGCATTTACCTAAGTGAAACAAAAATTTATGTTTCCACAAAAGTAAAATTAGAAACAGCTAAAACGTCTTCCAGTTGGTGCATGGATAAACACTGTGATACAGTCATACAGTGAAATACTCCCCACACTAAAAAGCATCCAACCACCAGAATACGCAGCTACAGGAGGAAATCCCACAGGTCCTGCGCTAAAGGACAGAGGCCAGATAAAAAGGATGCACGGTGTCTCAGTCCACTCATACAACAGTCTACACAACAGTACTACAGGGGTAGAAACCAGGTCGGTCTCTTTGGGACTAAGTGGCCAATTGCATGAGGACATGGGGGACTCTCTAGGGTGGGGGTGAAAATGTTCTTCTTAGTAGATTCTGGTTGTGGTGAGATGGGTGTGCATGTGTCAAAGTTTGAGAAACTGTATTCTGAAAAGATGAACTTCACAGTACATAAACAGCAACAATTCTTTTTAAAAAAACATTTTATTTTTGCCGGGCGTGGTGGCGCACACCTTTAATCCCAACACTCGGGAGGCAGAGGCAGGCGGATCTCTGTGAGTTCAAGGCCAGCCTGGTCTACATAGTGAGTTACAGGACAGCTCGGGCTACAGGGAGACCCTGTCTCAAAAAGACTAAAAAAAATTTTTTTTATTTTTATTTTATGTGTATGCGTGTATTGCCTGCCATGTAGGTAAGTGCACCCGTGTCGTGCAATGCCCACGGAGGACAGAAGAGGCTGTCAGATCCCCTGGAACTGGAGTTAGGGACAGTTTTTAGCTGCCATGTGGGTGCTGGGATTCGAACCCGGGTCTCTTGCAAGAACAGCTGGTGGTCTTACCGCTGAGCCGTCTCTCCAGCCCCACAACAATTCTAATAACAATTCTTAGTGATTTTTCTTGGACTACAGCTTGGGAAAAATTACAAAAATGTTCAGTAAATAAAATGATCCAGTTTCTCTCTCTCTCTCTCTCTCTCTCTCTCTCTCTCTCTTTCCACAATGCATTAAATACTGTGAGCAGAAGCTAAGTGTTTAGTAAATTCCAGTTGCTGGATTTCTGTCTTAAATGATTTAGATCTTTGTACATCAATGGCTTAAGTAGAGAAATTCTATCTCTGCCTTAGTTGACTCATAGCATCACATTTCCTCAAATTAAGACTGTCTGTGAGCTTGCTGAGCTGATATACACCTGCAATCCCAGCACTCCGGAGGCTGAGGCAGGAGGATCCTAAACTCTAAGCCATTCTGGGCTACATAGCAAACTACGAAAAAGCATATTCTACTGTCAAAGACAAACATTAATGCATATTATTTAAGCACTTTCTTCAAATGACAAGGACTTCATCAGTATCACCTGGGTTCTTGCTGTTCAGTTTCAGCTTTTATTCAGCCGCTTTCAACTCTCACCTGCCCCCAGGGCAGCTCCATCTGCTGTCAGTTCTGCTGCCTACTGGGCACAGCCTTACACTGCAGTCCTTTCTCCGGGTCTTACCATCTCTAGGTTGCAAGTTGCAGATAAGCGAGAACCATGCCCCCCCCCACCCCGGTGTGGAGACCTAAAAGCCCCACCTTGCATAGGTCCCAAAGGAAGTTACTGGGGAGCATGGCCTGGCTTGCTTTGAAAGTCTGAAGAATACTTCCACACTGCTGAGGAGTGCTTGATCAGCACATGACCATCCTTAAGATACACCCTGGGGAGGGCGGGGAGTTCCAGGTGCCTTTATAAGCTTTGGAACACCTGCAATAAAATGAGTCCCAGCTTGACTAGGCTCCCCGTTGTGTTTCAGTGTCCCCGGGTAATGGGGGTGGTGTGGGCTGGCTGCTTACTCATCCCCAATCCTCACCTCGCCGGGGGTCGCAGGTTCGAACCCCCCGGCACCCTGGATCTACCACATGGCCTATTACAATGCCTGGCAGGGCATGTTTGATAAATGCACCAGTTGATGCTCCTGTAATAAGGTCAAGTGTATGAGTTGCTCAGACTGTGTGTTCCTAGAAGACACAGGTTGTATATATATAATCTTGATCCAGGTCAATGCTCAGGGTATTTTTAAAATGCCTGGACCTCAGGGGATTGCGAGTGCGGTGATTTCTCTTTTGGATGGTGCATGGGCGGAGGGACGATCTGGTAGAGCCAACGGGAAAGTCTACCTCTAAGAAACCCTGGAGACAGGGCAATGTCAGTCCTCCAGGTTTGATTGGCTGAGTCCCAACTCTTATCGTGAGTTTTATTCGGGGCACTTAGAAGGGAGACATTCAGTTTGGATGCAGTTGGAATCACTAATGGGGAATGGCAGGTTTTCAGTTGTCTCTTAAGCTTGAAACTGTTCCCAGAGAAAAGATGATGAAGGGCTGCATTTGCTGAGCATGGAAACAGAAAGCTCTTCACAAAGGGTTTTAAGACAAGCCTTTGCTTTCTCATTATTTCAGTCCTTTACCTCCGGCTGTTGACCCGTCCTTGAATTTTAATTTCTTTAGGGAAAGAGTAACGCTCCTTATTAACCATTTTTCTTAAACCAGACTAAGTGCAATTACTGAATCTATTTTACTGCATACATGTTATGAATTCTTAGTTTTAGTAATTACAGCAAGTAGCTCAACAGGCTAAATATCTTACTGCTTTAGGTGGCCTGGGGCGGGGTGCTGTTATTGGGATCTATGACAACATAATGATCATTTGCAAAGCCAGGACTTATCTTCTATTTGATGACTAACACACTGGTTCTAAGAAGTGCAGAATCTGACCCCCATTGTCCTGTGCTCTCACAGTCAGGAGTTGGGACAGTTGTTAAAGTGTGTGTGTGTGTGTGTGTGTGTGATCTTTTATGTTTTAAAATGTTGACAAAAAATTTTTTATTAAACCATTAAAAGTTATTCCATCACCATACTAGAAGTCCACTTTTCATTTAGTACAAAAAAAACTTTGTAGGACTAGTAAAAAATAATAGGGTGACTGGAGAGATGGCTCAGAGGTTAAGAACACTGGATGATGTTGTAGAAGACCCAGGTTCGAATCCCAGCACCCACATGATGGCTGACAACCATCTGTAACTCCAGTTCCAGGAAATCTGAGACCCTCTTTTGTCCTCTGAGGATATTGCACAACATGGGTACACTTACATACATGCAGGCGTAACATTCATACACATAAAAAATAAAATAATTTAAAAATAAGAAAAAAAAATATGAAAAAATTTTAAATTTTTCACGGAATGCCCAGAATTCCTTATGCCAAAATTAACTTTTTATACTTTATTTATTATTTTTATTTTGTGTGTATGGGTATATTGCCTGCATGGTGTAAGTGCACCTGTGTCGTGCAATGCCCACAGAGGTCAGAAAACGGCATTGAATTTCCCTGGAATTGTAGTTATAAACAGTTGTTAGCTACCATGTAGGTGCTGGGAATCGAACCTGGGTCCTCTGCAAGAGTAGCCAATGTTCTTAACCACTGAGCCATCTCTCTAGCCCCTGCTAAAATTATTTTTGATACTTGGTTAAACATTTAAGAATAATTAGGCGTAAGAAATGCAAAGGCATGTCCTAAAGGCAGAATGGATGGCATTCTCTAGGACTGGACTTGAACTACCTGCTGAGAATTTGTGGTGGTCACACTCCGTCTAGTTAGCGTGTCACATGAGCAGGGCTCATGGTTCTAATCACAGGGCCAGTAGTACTGTCCCAGACCCTGTCATTCTGACTATCTGCTCTGGGCCACAACAGGGACTAAGGAATACCCGGAAGACTTGGATGAATAGATTCTAAGAATTATCTGCCTTTTTTTAACCTTTTGAAGTACTCTTAGCAGAAAGGGGCTGCGCTAGGGAGCAGACTCGCACCATGAGTGATGTGGGTAAGGCAGACCTTCAGAAACAGTGTCTGAATTCAAGTTACAAATAATGAAAAGAGATTGCTTGGCTGTCCAAAAGAGAACAGAGCAGAAGCTCAGGACCCTGTGCTAGCCAGCCAAGGAGACACCAGAGCCCAGGGAGGTTAAGGCCCGCAGGCCCTCTACCCTTGTGGGGAGGATGTGGCAAAGACACCCAGACTGGAAGAAATCTATTTGAAGCCAAGGATAAGTAATCATATTTTTAAAAACTAAATATGGTTTTTAAAAAAGTAGCGTGTGTTTTGGGCATGCCCACCATCTTGCCACAAAACCTCCTTTTGGAACAATGTGCTCTGCTGAGGTAAATCAAATTCTCTTGTTGAGGGCATGGAGTCTATGCAAGACGAGGAGGCTGAATCTGGCTGGAGGGTGGAGCCCAACTCTCTGTGGGCTGAAGTCACTGGGAAAAAGCTGCAGAGACCCTTGGAGAAGAAACCAGCTAAAAACAAGGTGGCAGGAAGGGACGCGCTCTGGAAGAAAGCGGTAAGGAGAGCCAGGAGACCACAGCGGCCCGCCCCACTCTCCTCTCGCTGTTTTCGCTCAACATTGGGCAGTCAAAGACCCCATGCATTCACCTAGAAGTTTGCCTTTACCAAGAGAGCTTGAGGAGCGTTCCTTGCCCTCAAATCCAGCAGTGCTTTGGGCAAAAGGAGATGAAAGGTAGAGGGTCAAACTTGGTGTGGAATACCTGGGGCACGCTGGGAGATTGTGCCCCAGTAAGGTACTTGCCTGGCTTGTGAGAGGCTCCAGCTTTATCCCCAGCACTGAAAACTAAAACAAAAACCCCCAAGCAAACCTGGGTTGAAGTCTTGGCTCCAGGCTTGTGATAGGAACAGGCTTGGTAGCCTCTCTCTGTTCTGCAGTTTTGGGATCTAGGAACTAAAGTTCACTGTATGCACATCTCAAAAGCTGTGGGGATTAAATGTGAAAAAGGTCTGAAAATCTGCCTGGAGCACAAGGAAACCCTCAGAAAAATGCAATAACTGAATGTGATAATGGTTCAGGCTTCATGGTGCTGTGTGCTTGGGATCAGAAATGCAGGATGCTGAGGCAGGAGAATCAGAAGTCCCCAGTCAGCCTGGGTCAGTGTCTTAAAAACCCAATCATAACCAGGGTGGAAAGGTTTAATGGGATGGGGTGGGGCAGAGAGATGGGGAGAGGAGGGTGTGGAGGGCAGTCAACCAAAGGTAAGGATGTATGGGAACGCCACAGGGAAACTTGCAAGAAACATAAGCAAAATCCAGATCCAAATGAATACCCCCCCAAACAACAAAAAACCCCAAATGAATCAGCATAGAGATTTTTAAAAACTGTAACACAATGCTATGCTTATCTGAAGAATTTTTTGGAAAACAGTTACTTCTCTGAGCCTTAGAAGAAAGAGGGCGTGCGTGCTGAGGCTTCAGCAGGGGTGTGTGTGTGTGTGTGTGTGTGTGTGTGTGTGTGTGTGTAAGACTGAAGCTCACCCTGGAGGGCGTCTGTGTTAGTCACTTTTCTGTTGGTGTGATAAAATACGTGACCAAGGGAGCTTATAAAAGGAAGAGTTTGTGCTTAAGGTTCCAGAGGAATCAGAATCCATCATGGTGGAGAGGCATCCGTGGCAAGAGGTGGTCAGAGCAGAAAGAGGAGCTCTCACATCTTGAAGCAGATACAGGGAGCAGAGAGTGACTGGAAATCTGGCAAAGCTTAAGAACTCTCTAAGCCTTCCCCCAGTGACGTGCTTCCTCCAACATGGCCACACCTTCCAAGACCTCAAAACAGCTACCAACTGGGGACAAAGTGTCTAGACACTTGGGGCCTATGGGAGACATTCTCATTCAAATCACCACGGCTTCCTTCCTCACACATGGGGAGTGGCTGAGCATTCATTCATCTTAAACCTTTGCAGGCTAACACAGGCAGAGAAGACACAATAATCACCCAACATGGCCACACCTTCCAAGACCTCAAAACAGCTACCAACTGGGGACAAAATGTCTAGACACTTGGGGCCTATGGGAGACATTCTCATTCAAATCACAGCTTCCTTCCTCACACATGGGGAGTGGCTGAGCATTCATTCATCTTCAACCTTTGCAGGCTAACACAGGCAGAGAAGACACAATAATCACCCCTTATATCCCTGGGACTGGCTAGTCAGAGTGACAATGGTGGTAAGAAATGTGTGTGAGCAGAGGAAGTTTTAGGCTCCCACAACAGGGTGGTAAAGAGGATTAAACTGAACCAGCTGTGGTGGTGCACAGCTTTAATCTCAGCACTTGGGGAGGCAGAGGCAGGTGGATCTCTGTGAGATGGAGGCCAGCCTGGCCTATATAGCTAGTTCCAGGCCAGCTGTCTCAAAAAAAAGAAGATACTCTGTGAATCTGGGGCTTATTAAACCTCTTATTTTGACAGTGAGTGGGGAATTATATATGATGATTCATGGCTATGTTGAATCACATCACTATTTTGAATTAGACATTTAACTAAGAAATCATTGTAAACATAACTTGGGCTGAGATGCTATGATAGAAATCCTGGCATACAGCTAACATGGTTGCTTATGCCAGTCTCCACACCTTTTGTGGTATTTACAAGCACCAGAAGGCTTTCGTCCCGCCTTTCCTTCCAGTTCAGAGGACAGTAACCCTAGACCCGGAGCATACCTGGAGGAGCACCATCTCAGAGGACCTAGAGCTGGGCAGATCACTCTGAATCTGATCCTGGAAACTATCAGGCCCAGCACCAGCCAGGTTGTTCCTGCACTACAGCTTGGAGCCAAGCTGCCTGGGCTCCTGCCAGGGCTCACTGCCTGCCCAATCACCAGATGCATGCTGGGATAGCTCTGTCTGCATGCCAAACTTTAGCTTGTTTTTCTTTACAGCAACTAATGCCTCTG
>NW_008353597.1:1690354-1760844 GCF_000622305.1 Nannospalax galili | reverse complement strand
AGATAGAATAAAGATGTTAAAACAAAACAGACTTTAGAAAAAGAATAAGTTTTCAAAGCACTGTCCAGTTACCAGAGGAAGATATACCTGGGGGGGGTGCTGATTCTTTCTTTAAAATCTCTCTCTCTCCCTCCCTCCCTCCCTCCCCTCCCTCCCCTGTGTGTGTGTGTGTGTGTGTGTGTGTGTGTGTGTGTGTGTCTGTATGGTGTAACGAGATTTTGATTCCGTTTGGGATGTATCTATTGAACACATCTTGGGAAGTGATGATCTAAGGAAAATGTAAAACATTGTGAATATAATTCAGTCTTGAATACATTCAATTCTCCCTCTCCTTCTTCCTCTTTCTTCCCCTACCCCCTCTCTGTCTCTCTCTCTCTGTCTCCTTCTTTGGGGCAGGGCCTTACTCTGTAAGCTCTCTCTTGTTTCTTTTGAGACAGGGCCTCACTTTGTAGCTTAGACTGGCCAGGAAATTACTATGTATCCCATACTAACCTAGAAATCCCAACATTTCCCCTGTCTCAGTTGCTTAAATGCTGGGATTACAGACAGGAGTCATCATGTCTTGCTGAGTGTAAGGTTTTAAATCAGGTTAGGCAGGGAAGGGCTCATTAAGAAGGAGCCCATGCCAGGTGCGGTGACACACGCCTTTAATGTCCACACTTGGGAGGCAGAGGCAGGTGCTGTGAGATTTCGGCCAGCCTGGTCTCCATAGTGAGCTCCAGGCCAGCTGTGGCTATAAGGAGACCATGTCTCAAAACACCAAAAATAAATAAAATAGAATAAAATAATAACCTAATAAAATACCGTGAGAGCTGGATCTGAAGGGGTGAGCCATAGCAACCTTAGGAGAAAGTGTCTGGTGTGTGAGAACCAGCATGGAGGAGAAAGTGGCTGCCATTAGTCACCTCAGCATGGAGTTAGGGATCCAGAGTCCATGGAGGAGGCTAATGCATCAGTCCATGAGGACAGGGGCGGGGTGTCAGTTCAAGGCAGACAGCAGGTACTGGGGAATGAAGGATGCATTTCAGAGGAGAAATGTGACTGCAGCCTGAATCTAATTATGACATTTTCTTATTTAAAATCCCAATATGGGGGCTGGGGAGACGACTCTGTCAGCAAGCACTTTAGATCACTGTGCAGATTGGAGGACCTGAGTTTGATTCCCAGAATCCAGCCTGGGGCAGCAGTGTACACCTAGAATCCCAGAGCCGGGAGGCTGAGACAAAAGGACCCTGGGATTTGTTGGCCAGCCAGTCTAGCTGAGTCAGTTGAGTTCTGGTTCAGAGAAATCCTGCCTCAGAAAACAAGGTGCAGAGTGACTGAGCAAAACACCAGATGTTAACCTCCAGTTTCCACAGGTGCATGTACCCCCATATATGAACGTGCACACACATGTACACACACACATATACCCACAATCCAGATGTGGCTTCCCAGGGGTATAAAATCCCAAATGTTTAGCCTAAACCCAGTTTTTCACCATTGGTACCAATTCTACATTTTCATCTTTCAGTCAAACTTGCTTCTTTGTATGTCTGTGCATGTATACGATGTGTGGGTGTGCAGATGTGTGCATGTCACAGTGCCCGCAGGGAGGTCAGAGGACACCCTCAGGTGCTTGCAGGGCTTCTCCTGTCTTACCATGTCACTGTGGAAGCGACTGCTGAAATTGTCCTCTGACCTCCACTTGCTGCCATGGCACGTTGTGCCTGAGCGCAAACACACACACACACACACACACACACACAATATTCTTTAAAGGGAGTGAGATAAAGAGCCCTTATAAAAGTCCTCAAGTGGAAACAAGAAAAATAAACTCTGCCTCTTGGGATATGGAGGAAGAACCATGGGGATACCAAATGTGCTTTAATGACCGTTTGTGGGAAACCTGGTCTCTCCATATAAAGAAAAAAAACTGGAACCTATGCGGTATGAGAATGGTAAAATAATTTGTGTCCAGAAAGTTTTCCCATTAGAGGATGGACAGACAGAATTAGTGGGAAATCCTTGTTAATTTCTTTGAACACAACAGAAATTAAATAGACAACAGGATGCCTGATTGGATAATCAACTATGGAGAGATGTCCTGGGGCACATCTCTGTATGCAGTACACAGCACTGTCCTAACAATGCAGAGCCAGGAGCACAGTGAAGGCAGAGTGCTCTCTTTCTAGGAACTCCTGGTTCAGAGAGTAGAAAGTAAGAACTCTAACAGGACTGGAGAGGTAGCTGAGTGATCAGGAGTGTGTGCTGCTCTTGCAGAGGAGTTCAGTTCCCAGCACCCAAGTTGGGCAGTTTGCAACAGCTTTCATTAAAAAATATTTTTTTTAAAGGGGGAAAAAAAAAGAATCCTAAGAGGAAGGAAATGGAGGTATACAAGGTGTGGATCCTCTAAGCATATTTATAACTGTGTTAACCCACTAACACACTACATGTGTGTTATCCACTGACTGTGGACTCACAGTAAGCCAACAGAGGTGACCACCTATGTCTGTGAGGTGACTGAGAGTCAAGGGTGATGGGGGATAGAGGCAGGTGGGGTACCCAGAGGGGATTCTCTGAAGTCATGCTTTATGGCACCTGAAGTTTAAATTATGGTAGAAATCCAGAGCAGGGTTAGGTAAACAACAGAAATAAGTCATGGACCAGAATGGGATGCAAAGAATGTTCAGTCTCAGAACAACTGAGGTGTCTGTGTGGGCAGGAGGGAAGCCGTCTCCATGCCAAAGAACTTCAGGAACATACTAGAGGTGTCTGCAGAGGCCTTTTGTGGTGTTTCTTTGATGTCCTGTGTGTTTTAGGGAAGCTGGAAGCACACACATCTGCCCTGACATGGAGGCGGTATAACGTTTCTCACCGTCTCTTTCTCCTTCTATGGCTGCTCACTGAATCCCACCATCCTTGGGATCTCTAATGTCTCTCAGTCTCTCCTTTCTTCAGCTTTCCATATAGTTACTGAGTGTATACTATGTTCCAAGCACTGTGCTTGGCTTGGGAATTCCCATTAAATTACAAATGTTCCAGATGAAAGCCCTGCTTAACTTCAGTGCATAGGGAGTTTTCAACAAGTATTTTTCGAATGAATCTAACACCAAGGAAGGATTGTGACTGCCATCGAGGACAGAGCAACTTCATAGGTAACTGCTGAAAACAGGTAAATCGAGAGAAAAACTTTGGCAAGTTTATCTGAATGGCCATTTTGTTCAGGGCGGAGTTTGGCTCAGCTCTTTGGAAGTGACAGATGTTGAAAGGAAAGGAAAAAGCCATTGACATCTGCAAAGATGGATTTGTGTGTTTCCTTTCTGGTCCTCATCTGCTGTAAAAACATTCATTCTGGGAAACAACACCAGGATGGCTTTCTGTGATTGACAGGTACACCTGTACCATGACTCTCCTGATGCATGGACACTCTCAGATGTCCACACCTGAGCTTGTGGTTGAGGGAACAGGTGGGGGCCGAGACAGATCCAGCCTGCTATTTACCAAGCAATCTGCACAGCCAGGCTGGGTGGCGTAGGGAAAGGAGGGTAGGTCTGCCCTTTGGAAGAGGAACCTCTTTGGATTTGCTCAGAGAAACCTTTTGTGTGGTAATTTCCTAGGTTGTATGGTGTCACACACCAAGGACTGAGCAGCCCAATTGGCTTATCAGGTTCTTCAAAAGCCATTCAAGACCTGTAGGCTGTGGAGCTCTGTGTTGGCACAAAAGGAGGTATGCGTGCTCTGTGGAAAGAGAACAGAGCTAAGTGCCTCCTGGCCTGGCACTTCCTCCTGGTGTGACACTGGGGGTCATCACACAGCCTCTGCCTTTTCATCCAGGAGCTTCAAGGTGTGCATAAGGCATCTCTGAGGTTCTCCTTTCAGCCTCAAATTTCAAAGATTCTCCTCCCTTGCCATAAAGATTGAGGCCTTTTCCCTTCAAACATTACTTCTTTGCCATTGATAACCACCTTCAGAAAAATGACATCCACCAACTGACACCCTGCATTCCTGTGGGGGAATTCCTGGGGTTAGAGTTGTACAAACTGTATAGTGCAGATATATTGAGAGAAATTATTTTTCTGGTTATTTTGGAAAGGAATTCAAAGATTAAATTGCTAATCAAAAGCTCATACACAAAAGAGAAAAGGGGAAAGTATACTACACATGGAAAGTATCTTTGGGCTAAGTCAAAATCCAGTTCAGTCTAATTCTTTGGGCATGAGGACAGAGGAAACAGAATTCACCCAAAGGAAGGGTTTTTTTTCTGTCTCTCAGATAACAGAATTAAACAGAAAGTGCCCTCCAAATGGACAACACTTCCTGGTACTTTACAGAAACTGGTAATTCAGAAGCACCGGGCTGAGGAAGATGTGGGAGTTTTCCCCCAATTCAGCTTTTCTGTAGCTCCCTCTGTTTTCCTGCCTCTCCACAAACTTTCCTTTTCTCCATTTCTGTTGCTGGTTTTGGTTTTACCCTGGGCTTCCTCCTTCCCTGGCTCGTACTTCTGTATGAAGAGGCAGTTAGGCCACAGCAGCCGTGACTCTCAAAAGAACTGAGCTGCTTCGTTTTCTACTTTGTCTCCAGCCTGGCCAGTGCTGTGAGCTGCTGGGGCCCTGGCCCTGGAACTGGGAGGGGGGGAGGGGGCAGGTAGGGGCAGGACAGCCCAGCTGGAGCACTGTGGGTGAGCGGGAGGCAGCTGAGAGGCACAGATGCCCCCAGCCAGGCTGAAAGCTGCCTGAGCCTGGGGAAATGAGGACTTTTAAGAATGTGACGGGCTCAGGGCCCAGGAGCTGCAGAAATGGCCCCCTACTGGCGGGGGTGGGAGAACCTTATCATTTTATTTTAATTTTTAAGAATTCAGGCTTGGGGCTGGAGAGATGGCTCAGTAGTTGAGAGCACTGACTACTCTTGCAGAGGACCCAGTTTCGAGTCCCAGAACCTACATAGAGGCTATAAACCGTCCTTAACTCCAGTTCCAGGGGAATCCGAAGCCCTCTTCTGACCTCTGCGGCATTGCGTGACACGGGCGCACTCACATACATGCAGGCAATACACTCATATGCATAAAATAAAAATAATAAATAAAAATTTTAAAAAAGAATTCAGGCTTAAAAATAGTTTCCTTTGTCAGCAAAATATTCTAGTTTCAAAACTATGAATGGCAGCTGTCTTTGCCAGAGTAATTCGAAGAATGCTGTTCTTTTCACCTCAAATTCTTCTTCGAAACTTTTAAATTTTTTATTTTGTGTGTATGAGTGCATTGCCTGCATGTAGGTAAGTGCACCCATGTTGTGTAATGCCCCAGAGGTCAGAAGAAGGTGTCAGATCCCATGGAACTGGAGTTACGGATGGTTGTTAGTTGACGTGTCGTGCTGGGAATCAAACCCAGATCCTTTTCAAAAGCAGTCAGTGCTCTTAACCACTGAGCCATCTATTCAGCCTCATCACCTCAAATTCTTTAATACACAACTCATGTCTGAATTAAAAGACCAAAGCCTCCAAAATGGACCCACAGGACAGCAGTTCTCAGTGACTGGGGACATTTTTTAATAGGAAGGATGGTTTTGCCTCCAGATTTGCATATGAAATTACTATAACTTTTTTCACAGGGGTTCCTGGAGCAGACGGAAATCATTTGACACAGGTCTAGTGAGATCAGCACCACCTACCTCCTGCCCCTATACATTCTGTCTCTTCATATCTGTTGCAAGATCTCTTTTCAGTGAGATAATCTGTTTAGGAGAACATTTGATGTAAGATGGACCACAGATCACCTCCAATACCTGTGAACCCCAGGTAAGCCGGGAAGGTTAAAGGTCTGCTTTAAAGCCTATTCTGAGGTTCTCTCTAAATGTTTAGACCCACACATTCATCAATGAAAATGCTAGATTTTACTCTTGAGAAAGAGCATAAGCCGTGACCAGGTCAGGACCTTGCAATGTGGAAGACCCCAATGGATGGAACGCCAAGCTCCTGTGGGACCCCTCCTGCCCCTCCTCAGCTGCTGCTCCCCTGGATGCCTGGCACAGGGTGGCATTTTTAATAGCTTATCAAAAACTGTAACTGCTGAATGGAAAATGTTTTCTCCCAAGTGCCCCTGCTCTAAATGTCCTTTCATTCCTTCCAACTCTGCTCCCAACCCAACTCCAATCAGTTTCATCTCAAATCCTGTTTCTGCTCCTTTGATAGGAAACTGTCCACAACTCATCTCTTTCTCAGAGCCTCAGTCTCCTTCCGAATAGCATCAATTCACTTACTTTATAGGTGTGCTGTGAGAGCTCGCATACCTATCTCTGGGCATTTAATAAACATTCGACAGGTACAGCTTAGCTCTGTTTTCTTTACTCCTAAGGGGTCTCCCCTGAGTACCAGACAATGATTGGTTAAAGAATGCCAAAATGAGGTGTGAGAGAATGAGTTGAGTCCTTCTTGCCCATTATAGAAAATGTTGATTTGGTGGGTGGATGGTTTGAAAAGTCTGCGACCTCTCTGAGTTTTAGAGTTCCCCATTCTATGCCACCTCGAACTCCGTATGCTGTATGGACAGCTTACAGTCTCAGCACCCCAGAATTCCCAACTAAGAATCATCAGAAAAGGTGCCCAAGCTAAGAGTTTCTTTATTATTATTATATGCTTGCATGATGTGTGTGTGTGTATGTGTGCATGCACCTGTGCTGGTCTGTGCATGTGTGGAGGTCAGGAGTCAGCTCTCTCCTTCCACTGTGGATTCTGAGGGATGAAGTGGGTTATCAGGCTTGGCAGAAAGTCCTCTTACCCACTGAGCCATCTCAGAGACCTGGTGCTCACTTTTGTGAAAGGCTGCCAAGTCATATATACACTGCAGTTGATATCATTTTGCCTTCTTTAATGGGTGAGCCAGATTCACTTGTGTGAGTTAATAAAATAGAAGGAAATCTGGATTGTGAAATCAGAATGAACAAGAACCAAGATATAACATTGCATCATCAAAGAAAACAAATATGTAAATGTTTGCTTCTCTTCTTCGATGTTCCAAAACACAGAGTTTAGGAGGATGAAACCATTCTGATGAAATCGGTCTTGTATTCCCGAGAAAACCAATCTTTTGTACTTTTAATCTAATCATGTTTTAAATGATCTTAAATATATATATTATTTTTATTTTGTTTTCTGTGTATGAATGTATTGCTTGCATGTATGTGAGTGCACTCGTGTCATGCAATGTCACGGAGGTCAGAAGAAGGCTTCAGATTCCCCTGGAACTGGAGTTAAGGACAGTTTGTAGCCGCCATGTGGGTGCTGGGAATCAAGCCGGGGTCCTCTGCAAGAATTGTCAGTGCTCTCAACCGCTGAGCCATCCCTCCAGCCCCTTAAGTATATATTTTTTGCACATGTAGGTCATTTCTTTCATGGCTGTTTTCTAAGAGGATGTGGTGAGCTGAGGAAAATGAAGTCAATTCAAATTTTTATTACATTTATCTTCACAGAGTAATTATATAATTAAACGAATGCCTTCCAGTTTCCTAAAGAAATGGTTATTTTATCTGACAGAACCAATCTTTTTCCCCCCTTCTCTTAGATTGGTATGATCTACAAGAAAATACCCATTTATAGGTCCTGAATGTGACAGGTCTAAGAGGCTCTATACCCCTTGTGCAAGTTTTAACATTTACTTGACAAATAAACAGCCTAGCTTAGAATTTGGCTTGCCGGTTTCAAATGCTTTCATGGCACAGATCTATGAATTAATCAAAACGAAGGACTGTGCTAGCCACGGTAGGAGAATTTGGCTTGACTTTCCATCTCGGCAGGAATATGTGCTCAAGAACATTGTAAGCACACAAAACATGCAGCTACATTTTTTTTGGAAAAGCTATTAAACTTCCACTGTAATGAACCGGTGATGCACCTAACATTTCAAATGGGATTCTATCGATCTGGAACCCATTCGTATGCTATTTAGCGTGTCTTCAAGGTGGGTGATGAGTTGTAATTACTAGCTCCTTTAAAAGGGCTATGACAGGACAAGCCACAGAACCGGTGATTCAGAACCTGCCCGCTAAGCCCTCTTTTCTTTACTCTTCTTTGTGTTTTAGAGTTTTTGTTTTTGGGGGTGGGTGGAGGAGTCATTCATATAATAAACTCCATGTCAAAAAGGTAATAATATTGGAGAAAATTCAAATAAAATGAAAATTTCTCTGTCTCATATACATTTTTGTCTAAACTTAGCATCCCTGTTTCTATAAGGCTCCTTTCTCATTGACAAAAGGGAGTAACTTTTAAAGCTAATGGGAAATCTACTGTTCTTATGGCTGGGAACAAAATGCAGCTCACCAGCCAGCTCCGTGAAGGACCACAGAACAAAACCCCACGGCTTGGACGAACCTATGTTTGAACTGCTCTTGGCTCTGCTTTGCACAGGTAAGCTTCTGAGTGAAGCCGGGAAGGACTTGTAGCTTTGCTGAGCTCTACTGAGAAGCAGAGTTAATAATATTTGGTGGGCCAGGCTCGGGGGACCATGCCTGTAATCCAGCACTTGGGAAACTGAGGCAGGAGGATTGCTGTGAGGTTAAGGTCAGCCTGGGCTACAAGTGAAACACTATCTTAAAAGAAACAAAATAGAGGCTACAGAGATGCTCAGCAGTTAGGAGCACTGGTTACTCTTGCAGAGGACCTGGGTTCGATTCCCAGCACCCACATGGAGGCTAACAACCATCTGTAACTCCAGTTCCAGGGGAATCTGACACCCTCCTCTGACCTTTACAGGTATTGCATGACACAGGTGCACTTACATACAGGTAGGCAATACACTCATACACAAAAAATAATAAATAAAAATATTTAACAAACAAATAATGATAATTCTTGGTTAATTAAAAGGACCAAGTATAGCACTTTGCACAGTCCCCTGACCAGATGGTGTCACCACCATCATCTTGCATGCTGGGAAATAAATGGGGTACATAATCTTGCTAAGTCAATTTGCTACTATCACAGATCTCTACCGTCTCACAAGCAATTTAGAAGATCAGATGATTTGTGTTTCTCATTTTAGTGGTTCTTGCAAGAAACCTAAGCACTTAAAAAGATGCTCGTTAACTAATAATGTTCACCAAGAAAGTGATGACTTCTCTCAGGCTGGATCTCAGTCAACAGTGTTTGGAATTCACTCGCACTCTTAGATCGTTTACTAGGGTCCTTTCCATTTTTACCTCTTTGATCTCATTCTATCCTTCCAACAGCCAGTAGGAAAGGGCAGAACTGAAAAAGATCTCCATAGCAATGTCAGGGGCTCAGCTCGTCTGCTACCATCATACAGAACCACTGAAACTGAACTCCGCCGCTTTCACGTGTGGATACGTGCTACAGAGCTGCCTACTTCAGTTTTAAGGATGGAACTGCTGGTGGGCGGTTGAGGTAAATGGTGGGCATTGTGCCAAGGATCACTGAGCTTGACTCTGGGTTGATAGGGCGAGGGTTACAGAAAGCCAGTTGTGCTGATCCCTGTATCATTGTACTTGTGGACAGATTTGTGTAGGTAAGAGATGAATAATGACTTCTTCACAGGGACATTTGATGCATTTCTCAGGGTGTTACAAGAAATGGTTTAGAATAATTCTAAACACTGTGGGCAAAGAGTTAACAAAACTCTTTCCTTTTCCATGAGAATTTGACCTTTGGTTAACTTCTTAGTTTGGTTGCCCTGGAAACAGATAAAGACGGTATGTGTCAACTATGTTACTAGGCAACATTACAGATGGTACAAATGACCCCTCGTTGGTGGAGTGCATCTGGACTTGGGGGACTACAGATGAACTGTAAGTCCCTGGTGGGAGTACTGTGCCCTGGATTCCCTGAGTGCCGCAGCTCTTAGAAGTGGCATTTCCTTGGCAGAGGAGTCTACAAGGTGTGTATTTGGGGTCTTACAACAGGTTCTTCTCTCCTGAGATGTAGCTCTCCTCAGCAAAGGCAGCTCCTTCACCCTCCCAACATGGATCTCGTCTTCTGTCCCTGGCACTGGAGTGTCCAGGCTCTAATCTTAGATGGCTGTCTGATACTTCTGTTCTGATACTTCTACACTACTTCTGAGAAGGCTCATGCCCATGGTAGGTTGTGAGTCTTGTTCATCTAAAAACCTACTTGAGCTCCCTTGCTGGATGTTGCAGATGGGTGAAGTGTCATGGTGATTTCCGTCGGGTAACGTGAGACATGACTGTTTGGGAAAGTACCTGAAATTACTGAGGTCTTTTTTTAAGTGTGTTGACTTACATAAATTAAAATTCATCCATCCATCCATCTGTTCAATACTTATTTAGAACCTACAATATGCTAAGAATCATGCTAGATAAAAAACAAAACAAAGCAAAACAAAACCGTAAAAAAACAAGGGCTTTTCTTTCAACTAGTCCTTGGAAAGGAGGGAGATATTACATTGACTGTTGCTGCTAATAATATTAGTGGACAATATTTATTAATTACCAGATACTGTGTTAAGAAGCTTATATGCACCCTTAACAAGAATTCTATGAAGTAGATCTTATTGTCTGTTTCATTTCTGTTGCTGAGATAAAATATCCCGACCAAAGAAACTTAAGGGAGAAAGGACTTATTTGCCTCACAATTCTAGGTTATAGACCGTTATTGTGGAAGAAGTTGAGGAACAGGAGCTTGAAACAACTAGTCACAACACACCCACAGTCAAGATCATAGAGCAGCGTATTAATGTGAGCTCAGCTCGCTTTCTTTGCTCTTCCAACATCCAGAATCCCCTGCCCAGAGAGCAGTTCCACCCACAATGAAGACAGGTCTTCTTGGGCTGGAGGGATGGCTCAGCTGTTAAGAGCTGGCCGCTCTTGCAGAGAGCGCAGGTTCAGTTTCCAGCATTCACATGGCAGCTAGCAACCATCCTTAACTCCAGTTCCAGGATATCTGACATACTCTTCTGGCCTCCACAGGCATTGTACATATGGAAGCACTTACGTATACGCAGGCAAAACACTCATACACATACAATAAAAAAAATAATTAAGATGAGTCCTCCCACATCAATTAATGCAATCAAGACAATCCTTCAGGGACATTCTGAGAGGCTAGCCTTACTGAAGACAGTCTCTCACAGGTGTGCCCAGAGGCCTGCCTATCAGGTGTCCGGTTGATAATAATATTAACACTGACCATCACATCCAGTATCTCCCCACCTCAAGAGGAACAACAAAAACCTCTGAAAAGAATAGAAAGGCTTCTCAGTGCCTTTAGCACTCAGGTTTCTTTAAATCTTTCCTCGCGTGAAGTTTTCATGTACCTGTCAGGAATATCTGTTAGGCAACTGTTGGGAAGGCCATAGAGGCGTCCTGGAGGATACCAGGATCTGGTTCATCGGGATACAGAAGACATACTTAGCAGCACATGCAGAGAACTTTCTGTGCCTCAAAATCCCCAACAAGGGGCTCATATCACATGGAAGTTACCAGTTGTTCAGTTCTCCATAAAGGAACTTGTCACTATGACAGAAGAATTTCCCGTTTTTCATACTAATGACTTATAGTCATAAAGAAGTTAAGTGAGAAGGCCAGAGGTTGACCCTTTGCTGACTTCCAGACCCCCTCTGCCCTGCCCCAGTCTTTCCTAAACAGGACTTTGACCTGTGGCCTGCTTAGTTCCTATCAGGTGATAGAAGAAGAACCCTCCGTCCCCCCATCAGAAACTACTTTGTACAATGTCACATTGACAGGTAGAGTCGTTTGGCTCTTCTCTGGGCCTGTGGTCTTAGATCCAGTTCCCAGGTTCTGTTTCCTTCACCCCTTAAAAGAAAAGAGAAATGCTTCCCACATAGGCTTCCAGCTGCTCAGGGCTCTGCCATCTCGCCTCTCTCTTGTCAGCTCAGATGAGACAGTAAAGCAGTAGCTTTCCACACTTCATTATCTGATGTGAGGCCTGAAGTCCAAAGTAAAGGCTCAGCAGAAGATCCCACCTCGAGTGGCTCTCCTGGCTCACAAGTCTTAGGAGAAACATCACTTGGCATAGTTGACGCCTCATAAAGCCAGAACCCCACACAGCTCTCTGTTCGAACCACTTACCAAACCCTTCCTGATCAGGGCCTGCACCATGTTGTGTGAACAGGAAGCTGGTGAAGACAAGTTCTCTCCCCTTAAGAAATTCAGAGTCATTTATTGTTAACGTGTCACAGAACACATTCACCAGTTCAACAAAACAAAGCAAAAACCTGAACTTTGGTTCTCAAACTCTCATGGAAGAATCGCTCTACTTCTTCCTCTAGCCCAGAGTCCCAAGACGTCTAACTCAATGAAGCAAAACAGCATGGACTGTCGTCAGAGCCTCGTGCAATGAGAATTCTCTAGCAGCATGATCTTGATCATCTCAGAAATCCCAACAGAAATGGAAGCAATATAAATAAACATCAAAGAAAATAGAGGGCTGTAACACTACTATAAATTGCTCCTCCCCAACTGACTTTCTTCCAACCATCCAGGGCAGAAGGAAGTTGGTCTTTGTGGCAAAGAATAGACCAGCAGCTGTTCAATATACAGCCAAGATGAGAAGACTTATTATAAATAATAGCCAACAATTTTTATGCCCTTTGGGATTGGGCTGTCAGATGCTGATTATGGTTCAGAATCAAACTCGTAGGTAAAATGACCATGCTCCATAGTGGCTACAGTGTGCCACACTTGCTGCCTTTGTATTTGTATTGTGTGTGTGTGTGTGTGTGTGTGTGTGTGTGTGTGTAACAGGGGGTGTCAGTGCGATGAGGGAGTGACCAGTGTAGCAGAGGATGAATTAAGAGAAAACCCTATCAGAATTTCTGTTACCTCATTAGGGAGATTACATAATGTTACTCCATTTATAAGCTAAAAGGGAACAACTGCTAACAGTGGCTGATATGAGACACTGCCACACGCGTAAGCCACGTGGATGCAGTCAGCATGTTTGAAGAGTCTTCCTTGCTTCATTTCTTTGGTGTTCTGTCTACTCCCTGCCTTCTTTTAGCCATGTGTGTGTATTTTAAATTTGGAAATGGAGACGGAGCGATCACTTGGTGGCCCCCTTTTAAGAGTACTTCATGTAGCAAATGCATGGTGTTTATTTTACAATTTCATATTCGATTATGAATCTTTTTAAAAAAGGAGCTGTCATTTAATTTTATGTCTTGTAGGGTTTATACTGAGTACACTATTGTGGAACTGTAATAATTCAACTGTAAACCTAAAAACTTAGGCCAATTTTGAAAAGATGTATCTTTGCTCAGAAAATCGTTATTGAATATGTCAGTGCTGTTGTAATGAAACGCTTCTTCTAAGCATTAAATAAATGATTAACTGGGAAAAATAAATAAACAAAAACAAAACAAAACAAAAAGGAGCTGTCTTATGGTAGCAACGTGTCTCTCATCACTTCTTCTTTGTCAAGTCCCCAACAGGACTCCACAGCAAGGTACAGCCTGCAGTTCTGATGCTTTTCCTGTTTTTTCTACACTTGGAGAAACCAGTCTGCTCAAATTCTTGTGTCCTAGTTCTAAGGTGTAACTCCACATGGGTATTTTCTAGAGGGATGCTACCTATGGGTATACTATTAATGTCTTATATTTAAAATTATTTATATCTTTGTGAGTGTGTGTGTACGTGTGTGTGTGTCTTTGTGCACACGTGGGGGACAGAGGTCAACATCAGATGTCTTTCTCAGTTACGATCTACCTTGGTTTGTTGCTGTTTTGTTTTTTTCTTTTTTGAGACAGGGTCTCTCCCTAAACCTAAAACTTTCTGGCTGGCCGAACAAGCTCCAGAGATCCCATTTCTGCCTTCCTAGTTCTGGGACTATTAGAGCGCCATGCCTGGACCTTTTCCATGGGTTCTGGGCTTGAACTTGGGTCCTCAAGCTTGTACTGTAGGCACTTAACTGACTGAGCCATCTCCCAGCTTGGTGTCTTACCTTTCTTTCTGAAATTATTTTTTGATTTCTTTATTTTAGTGTATGAATGTTTTGCTTGCATGTATATTAGTGCACCACATGCGTGCAATGCCTGTAGAAGTCAGAAGAGGGCGTTGGATCCTGTGGAACTGGAGTTAAGGATATTTGTTAGCTACCACATGGATCCTGGGAACTGGGCCTGGGTCTTCTGCAAGAGCATCCAGTGCTCTTGACTGCCAAGCCAGCTCTGCATTTCAGGTGCCTTACATTTTTAATAGCATACCAGGACTGTAAAATTCATCCTCATGTCTAACAAAGGAAGAAGGGGTCTCTAAAATATGATCTGGCTTGTTCAGCTAGCTATGGAAAACCCAAGACTGGGGTCCAGCATCTAGCTAAGGAGAACTTAAGGCTGGGGTCCAGTCTCAATAGGAGTTCCAACGACTATAATACAACATTCTGAGAGGCCTTAGGAGGGTATTCTTTATCATGGTTCTCTAATGAGGGAGCAGTATGGAGAGTGTGGGGTGTTAAGCAGAGATCAAGTCCCATAAAAGGGTCCCTCAGAGAAAGAATTGGCTGCTTATCCTGTACTTATGCCTTCCATACGGCTTCAGTTTTATACACTTACCTTCGCTCCCACATGACCCTATTCTCTCACGCCTTCATTTTCTCATATATTACCTTCGGCTTTAATTCTGGAGACCCCTAAGTGCAGCCTCACAAACCTATTCTTTCTCAGAAGATGAACATTAATTTTACATTTATTCTTGTGATTACAAACTAGGTGAGTTTAGGGCTCTAACATGGACCATAAACAGAAAAGGATAGATTTGTTCTAATTAGAAAATAAACCTTAAATATCAGCACAGTAGACAGTAAGTCAGGGAGCTTGTGCTCCACCTGGGGCTGTGGATGTAGAATTTACTGAAATTAGCAATCAGATCATTCATTAAGTTATGCTGTTTTCTGTTCCTCTTCATTCTAGTTGCACTATCTCAACTTTCCAGCAGATGGCGTCTGCTTCAAAACTCAAAGATCAGTTTGCATTTCAGGAGGAGCAGGACAGGATGCACATTTCCTCTCTTCATAGACTTCTGCACTCAGTCCTTAGAAAGGGCTTCTGGAAACATTAAGGGTAGACAATCCAGTTCCTGTCTGCTAAGAGGGCACTCACTGGTCTGGCCATGCCTGTGGTAGCATTCTGGGCCTCAGTGATCTGAACAGAAAGCAAACCCAGAATGAATCCTGCAGCTTTCTCCAGGAAAACACCCTATTATGTAGCTACTTTGAGTAAGAAATGAGAGCTGAGGATGAGTGGCAGATTCGGGGCGGGAGGTGGGGAGAGGAGGGACGTGGCTAATCCCACATCTTCTCTCCTTTAGGAAAGACAGGCAAAGAAGAAATAACACTTTTTTTTTTTTTTTTTTTTTTTAAGGGAGCCAGCTCCCAGCTCCCTCAAGAAGTAAGGGACACAGGAATACAGGAGCTCTGTGGAGAGATGCCTCCCACAGCCTTTTCCCTCCCCACTTTGTGTAAAGAGACGGATGTGATTGAATGACTTCTAACGTTTAATGACGCCTCTGCTCCACTGCTTTGTAAAGCTCACACATGAACACACTGATCCATTTCCAGATGAGCCAGGGGCCATCCTTTTGTGTCAAGCACAAAGAAAAGGAGAGAGAGGGAGAGACAGAGACAAAGGAACAGCCCATGTAACCAAGCGCGGAACATGATTTAAACAGCCAACTTAGTAAACATCAATCTTAGGATGTGTTGTGTGAAGTGGAATCAACCTCCAAAAGAGAAGCTGGCTACGTTGAAAAGAGCTCCCTCTAAAGAAAACGCCAAGTCGGATTTCCATGCAGTAAGTCATCTTCCTGCAAAAGGTTGACAAGACAAAAGCCACAAAGTGAAAAGGTAAAAATGGCTTATCTGGAAAAAAAAAAGAGCAGCATTATAACCTTTTCGTTTAAGGGTCTGGTGCTGTGTATTATGTCAGGGATCAATGTGGTTTTGAGAAGATGCAGAGCGGCTGTGTGACTTGCTGTGTGACTTCCATGAATCACTTTACTTTTTAAAAAACTCTTTTCTTATTTTTATTTTATGTGTATGAGTGTATTGCCTGCAGGTGTGTAAGTGCACCTGTGTCATGTGCCATGGCTGCAGAAGTCAGAAGAGGGCATTGGACCTCCTGGAACTGGAGTAATAAACGGTTGTCAGCTGCCATGTGGGTGCTGGGAATTGAGCCCAGGTCCTCTGCAAAAGCAGCCAGTGCTCTTAATCATGGAGCCACCTGTCCAGCCTTATCTATAAATCACTTTACATCTCTGGACCTCAGTTTCCATCCTGGTCACCTAGGGGATATGAGCAAGGGGTTTCTGGTTTGTTTCTACATATATTCCTTGGGACAGGGCATCTCTGTAAACCTCTTCACACTCACTTATGAGTGTGAGTTGTGGGGGAAGAGGGCAGTGGGAGTTTGGAGAAGTGAGGTCTTCCGCTAGTTTGCCAAAATGTAACTGTTAGGAAGGTATTCAACATAAAAGCATCTTTGGTTCATTTGAGCTGTATTTCCTCTCTCAGCTTTACAGCTGTCTTCTGGGAATGAAACAGAAGCTTTGGTGTGGAAGCCAAAGTCTTAGGAATGAGTCTGTTTTGTCCTAGATTTCTGCGTGGAAATGAGTTGCATTTTGACCATTTCCTTTTGCACGTGCAGCGTTACTGGTGCCCACGGATCTTTTTAAGATTGGGATTTTGAACTGCCTGATGTCTTCTACCTCAGTTTCAGTTAATACTCACAATGGATTCTTCAGAAATGCAGAGCTAGAATATTTGAAGCAGCTGAATGCTGATTCCCGTGAACACTGAGTGTGTACAGTACCCACAGAATGCATCTTTGACATCTTGGCTTCTAGAAAAGCACGGTTCCTTTGTTCATTCACAAGTCTACTCCATTTCCACCTCAGATTTAATTATCCTCCCAGCTCTCATTTGCCTATGTGTGGGATACCATTCACAACACGCCAAGTCCTACATGTGGGAGGCACAAATATTTCCATTCCAAAAAAAAAAGAGAAGATTGTGGACAAGCCATTTTGACTGCTGGATATGCTTTTAGACAAAACCAGTGGCTGTTATGTCCCCCAAATACCAGTGCTCTTGAAATGAAATATTCTGTTTGGTGTATTGATCTACGTCCTAAAAATTTCATTATGCACTACATAGAGATGCTGACTTACTTTCTTATAGAACTGTCGTCTGTTGGAATCGGGAAGGACACAAAAGCACATAGATTCACATCTTCAGCTTATGCATGAGAAGAACCAGCCTAGAGATGCGGGGCCGGCAGAAGTCACCCATGTGGCAGCACAATAGTCAAACTAGAACTGCTTTTTCTTTACTTTTATAGTTTGCCCACCTGAGTCAGGTACATGTCATGACCAACCTGGCCCGCAGTCTCTCTCTACTGCTCTTAATTCTTTCTGTTTCTCCATCTCTCAATTTGTAAAATATATATTTTTGAGACAGGGTCTAATGTAGCCCAGGCTACCTTCAAATTCCCTATGTAGCTGCAGATGACCTTGAACTTTGGATCCTCCTGCCTCTACTTCCCAAGTGCTAGGATTACAGGTATGAGCTATGTATGTAGTGCTGGACTTTGTTCATGCTAGGCAAGCACTCTTCCAACTGACATATAAGCCTCACATTTATGAATTCATTTTCCCCTTTGAAGCAAACTCCTGGAGTGACTTCCTGCCCAAGTCAGGCCTGCAACCTCTTGCATGTCTCTCCCATGTCCTGCAGATTCCTCCTGAATGCAACTTAAGTCCAAATGACCTTGTTATCCATGCATCTGTCTGTGTATGCATTTTTCTGTCCCCTCGCTCATCCACCCAAATATCTATCCCGGTCTCCACCTAAAGCCAATGACCTCAGAGTCCTAAGCCCTCATCTCAATGTGGGAAATGAAACTAAATACCCTTATTATAGACATTGCTCCTGACTAATCTTTTTTTGAATGCTGTTTCATTGTGTATTTTTTAACCATTGAGCCATCTCCCCTCCCTGTATGTGTGTTTTTAAATTTTATGTTTATGAGTGTTTTGCATGCATGTAAATGCACTATGTGCATGTAATACCCACAGAGGCCAGAAAAGGGTGTTGCATCCCCTGGAACAGAAGTTATAGGCAACTGTTAGTCACCATGTGGGTACTGGGAACCAACCCCAGGGCCTCCGCAAGGGCAGCCAGTTCTCTTAACTGCTGAGCCATCTCTCAGCCCCTGAATAATCTTTTTTTTTTTATTGAAATATGGAAAGCTTTATGAATTTGCATGTCATGCTTACACAGGGGCCATGCTAATCCTCTCTGTGTTGTTCCAATTTTTAGGGAATGTGCTGCTGGTGGGAGCCCCATATCGTCTTTTACAATGTGCTTTTGAAGGGTTTCCCATGGTTAATGAATGCACCACTTTCTTTGTCCTCTGCATGCAGCGACACTGACATTTCACAGCTTTAACATTGGCAGGTGCTGGTCCCCTGCAAGTAAACCACAGACCACAGAGACCAAAACCTTTGAGCCAAAGTCTCCTTAAAGTGTGTTTTACACTGAATACATCAAACGTAAGTTTATCACTGTTTTACTTTTAATATGTCCCAGAGTGATCCTTTAAGAACCACTGTTACCACACTGGACAGTTCTTCATCTGGCTGGGCAGCTAAATCTTCCTCTATAAGTTTTCCTTCCTTCCCGCAACCTTTCCTAGCCTCTTTTCTCATTTTGCAGGCTGAGAAATCATATCAGGAAATTAATTAAAAAGTATCTTCAATGTGTGTGTCGGAGTAAGTATATTTTCATAGAAGATTCTATGTACAGTTTCCAGGGTTTTAGTGGGTAGATCTGGGCACCAAAATTCCAGACTATTTTCTTCTCGTTACTTCCAAACTTAGAGGATACACAATTAAGGATGTGATGCCTCTGAGCAAGCTGGCCTGGGTGGCTGCCAGCTTCACATAAGAGCCTTCTACCCTAACCCCACAGCAGACAGCAAGGACAAGAACAGTGGTGTTGAAGCAACTTTCACCAAGAGCTATAGCCTCTGGGAAGTCTCTCATTTAAGGGGAACCCAGTTCTGTCCATGACTGTTGGTCAGAATTTGTCCACTGGTCTGTGGAGTTACAGTCCGGTTATCCTGGTACCACCCACTGACAATGCCTTGATACCCTGCACAGAACAGCATTCCACACATTCTTCACAACAACTCTGAGAACCAGATATAGGAGCTCATGTAAGAGAGGACCCGAGGCACAGCAAGTTTATGTTGGTAAATAGAGAACCAGGACTTTCAGTTTGACTTTGTCCATACTTCACAAGCTTATTATTTCCTCTAAATGGACATTCTCTCTTAGAGTGAAGAGAGACTCTTAAGTCTCAGGAAGCTAACCAGAAACTTCTAAGGCTCAGGAAGACCAAGAAACATCTATTCAGGATGCTTGGAAAGTCACAAGATTCACAAGTCCCTTCCTTCCCCAAGGCTATAGCCAACAGTTACTGAGATGTCTCAGTGGAGCTGCCTGCAAGCTGAGCAGGAAGGGATGCAGGTTTTGTGTGCTGACACCCACGCTGGGGTGGGCTCACAGGTGCCTGAGTCATCTACATTTCTGTAAGTTACACTAGTAGAAGGGAGCTCTATCTGAAGAGATGTTTGTTCTTGTCCCTCCCGCCCCCAGAAGTCATGCAGCATGTCAAAGATGCTAACTTCGCAAAAGCAGAAGTAAAATGGATGGTTGGTGTATCTTACTCACCCTAACCCGACCATTGTCCTAGGTTTATAGATGGATGGTTGATGTATCTTACTCACCCTAAACCTGATCCTTGTCCTAGGTTTATAGATGGATGGTTGGTGTATCTTACTCACCCTAAACCTGATCATTGTCCTAGGTTTATAAATGGATGGTTGATGTATCTTACTCACCCTAAACATGATCCTTGTCCTAGGTTTATAGAGCCAACATGGCATTTTCAGAGGTGAGTAGAGAAAAAACAAGGCTAAGAAAAAGATCTGGACTTCAGCTCATTCTCTGCCCATCTGCAGACGTGGTTCAGATTTTTCTAAAGCTCTTTTTCCATATTTGCTGTGTAGTTTACGACGGATGGTAATGCCAGAGAAAGGAAGAGGGGCCTGTGCTATGAACGAAGCATAGAATAAGGAAGGCTTCCCTGTTTCACGTATTTTAAAAATGTTTATCAGGAGATGGTAGAGAGATAGACATATCTCTGGACACCGAGGTTTAAAGGTGAGCCAGGATCTGGCTCTCAGTTGGCAGGAGCTAGCTCTCAGTAGGATTAGTAGAAACTGCAAATTGTTCGCATATGCTATAGTAGGAATGGATGTTAGGGCAGAAAGGGAATGTAAGGGTTAAAACAGTAAAGTCAGGGGCACCGAGGATGAGGGATGCAGACACCTGAGCTGGGTTGAGGACCTGAGGAGAGACACACAGGTCAGTAACAGCTGTCAGGCATGCTTCCTTGAGAAGCTCCTTCTGGGAAACATGCTGGGCACCATGGCTGGCTCCATCTTCTTGTCTTTAATTCATTGCTTCCAACACAGCTAATTATACTAGATGAAGTTGCAAGTAAAGGTGACTCTTATGGAGCTTGCCCCTTTTCAAGGAAGAACCCAAGACCAGCTATAGACTAAGAACTAATCAAGAATACAACTACTTCTTGGGAATTGTGAGAGTTCAGAGAGTTTAATACAATTAACAGCACTTGGGACACATGCGAGGCCAGAGGTAGCAACACCAGACAGTAACTAAGAGCTAGCAGACAGGGTCAACAGCTAACAAAGACAGACAAAGGGGGCTTCAACTACCCCTAACCGAGCGAGTGGCACATGAAAGAGCTACCTGGTTGGGCCAGAGGGACATGTGTAGAGCATGTGGGCTCCCTATTGGCTTAGCCCATGATAGTCCAGAGAAATACCCAGTCTCAATGGAGATAGCGTCAGCCTTTGTCGTGTTTCCTCCACTTCCTTATAAAACCCCTAAACAAAGGAAGTTTGAAGGCTTTTTCTTCTCTTGGAAATCTCTCCCATTCACAGTCTCTCTCACTTTTCCACAGTTCCACACTTTCTTCAGACTCTCACTTTTCCATAATCTTATAAAGTCTGCTTTCACTGCTTACTCTCACGAGGGTCCCTGTTTTTAATTTTCACTGATGTGAAACGACAAACTTGGAGCCGTTGTCCAAGATTTATCTTCAGTGACCACAGGTGTCCAACACTGTGGGTCCTTGAGTCACGCACCACTGGGCTGTGAAATGTCCCTTGTTCTCAAAAACACAGTGTTAATAGAAAGAAGCTCTTTGACTTGGGCATCAGAGGGATAGGCCTATGGGAAAGACAGGACTGTCAAGAAGCAACCAGACCAGTGTATCAAGTACTAAAACAGAAATGTGCTCAAGGGTGCAAGAGAAGCCTGATGTTCAACTCTGCTGAGGGAGAGGGTGATGAATGACCTTGAGTCAAGCCAGGAGGGTAGGGAACGTACTTCTCACACACGACATTCAGAGGCATGAAGGAATGAAGCTTCCTGCGGCATTCGGCAGGCTGATGAGATGACGGCCAGGCAAGAACGCTCTGTGCTGAAGTCTAAAATAGCTTTATAAATGATTCCATCACAATGACACTTTTATATACTCAATAGCCAAGTAAAGGTATGACTAATTTCCTGGCATGGTTCTAACTAGAAAAAACACACAGTTAAAAATTTTGGGAAACTTAATAAACCTTACAGGACAATGAACCAGTGATGCTTCTTTAGTTTTTCTTTTCTGTGTGTGTGTGTGTGTGTGTGTGTGTGTGTATCTGTGTGTGTGTCTCTTCTGTGTGAGTGAAATGTCCACAGAGGCCAGCAGAGGGAGCTGCAGTTACAGGTGGTTGTGAGCTACCTGAGGAGTGCTAGGAATTGAACTCGGGTCCTCTGGTGGAGCAGGAAGCACTCTTAACCACGGAGCCAGCTTTCCAGGCTCCAGTGCTGCTTCTTACGTACTAGCTAGGGTTCAAAAGACTTGAACCCTCCCTCATGTTCTTTAACATGGCTGCCTCTATTTATAAATATTTGTCCCTGAATTTCTATGAGTGGGTCTGAGCTTTTTAGAGCATATGTCCTTATTTTGAAAGAAAATAGCATCATTTAATTATTGTTCAGGACAAAATCACACATATAACCATTTCATGACATAAGATGACCTAAGTACAAACAATGCTTGCACAAAGTCCCCTAACCTGAAGGAAAATACATAATGAAAGCAATGTGGGGGAGTTAGAGTGAAAATGACTTGAATTGACCTTCCTTCATGAAGGGAGGCGCTGTAACTCATTCGAGCAGAAGCTCTCTGTCTGAAAACGAGTGCCATGTTCAGTGCTGGAGTTCCCGTGGAGAAGAGCAGAGTTCTTTGGTAATAAAACCACCTACAGTCATGGCTAAGTTTTACTTCGTTGGACGGTAATTGTGGCTGGAATCTAAAAGAGCTGGTTCTTTCACAACTGTGTATAGCAGTTCCCACACAATGCAGCTGTTTCTTGAAGAACATAATTTGCTTAAAAAAACCACCTTGATTTATTGGGTATGTGTTGATGTGCATGTGTGTGTGTATGTGTGTGTTGCATGGGTCTGTGTGTATTGTATGGGTGTGTGTGTGTTGTATGGGTGTGTGTGAGTGTGTGTGTTGTATGTGTGTGTGTTGTGTGTGTATTGTATTGTGTGTTGTCTGTGTGTGTGTTGTATGAGTGTGTGTGTTACATGGGTGTGTGTTGTATGGGTATGAGTGTGTATGTTGTATGGGTGTGTGTGTGTGCTGCATGGGTGTGAGTGTGTGTGTTGTATGGGTATAAGTGTATGTATTGTATGTGTGTGTATTGTATGGGTGTGTGTGTGTGTTGTCTGGGTGTGTGTGTGTTGTGTGTGTGTTGTATGGGTGTGTGTGTTGCATGGGTGTGTGTTCCATGGGTGTGTGTGTGTTGTATGGGTATGAGTGTCTATGTTGTATAGGTGTGTGTGTGCGTGTTGTATGTGTGTGTGTTGCATGTGTGTGTGTGTTGTATGGGTGTGTGTGAGTGTGTGTGTTGCATGGGTGTATGTGTGTTGTATGGGTGTGTGTTATATGTCAGTGTGTGTGTCGTATGGGTATGTATGTTGTATGTGTGTATGTTGTATGTGTGTGTGTTGTATGGGTGTGTGTTGTATGGGTGTGTGTTGTATGGGTGTATGTGTGTGTTTTGTGTGTTGTATGTATGTGTATGTGTGTGTTGTATGGGTGTGTGTTATATGTCAGTGTGTATGTCGTATGGGTATGTATGTTGTATGTGTGTATGTTGTATGTGTGTGTGTTGTATGGGTGTGTGTTGTATGGGTGTGTGTTGTATGGGTGTATGTGTGTGTTTTGTGTGTTGTATGTATGTGTATGTGTGTGTTGTATGGGTGTGTGTGTTGTGTGTGTTGCATGGGTGTGTGTATTGTATGGGTATGAGTGTATGTTGTATGGGTGTGTGTGAGTGTGTATGTGTGTGTGTTGCATATGTGTGTGTGTTGTATGGGTGTGTGTGAGTGTGTGTGCTGTATGGGGGGTGTGTTGTATGGGTATGAGTGTGTATGTTGTACGGGTGTGTGTGAGTGTGTGTGTTGCATGGGGGGGTGTTGTATGGGTATGAGTGTGTATGTGTGTATGTGTGTTATATGGGTGTTTGTGTGTTGTATGTGTGTGTGTTGTGAGTGTGTGTTTGTTGTATAGGTGTGTATGTTGTATGTGTGTGTTGTATGTGTGTGTGTTGTGTGTGTGTTGCATGGGTGTGTGTTGCATGTGTGTGTGTGTCTTGTATGGGTATGAGTGTGTATGTTGTATGGGTGTGTGTTGTGTGTGTGTTGCATGGGTGTGTGTGTGGTGTGTGTTGTATGTGTGTGTGTGTGTTGAATGGGTGTGTGAGTGTGTGTGTTGTGTGTGTGTGTTGTATGTGTGTGTTGCATGGGTATGTGTTGTATGGGGGTGTGTGTGTTGTATGTGTGTGTGTATTGTATGGGTGTGTGTTGTATGTGTGTGTGTTGTGTGTGTGTGTTGTATGTGTGTGTTGTATGGGTGTGGGTATGTTGTATGTGTGTTGTGTGTGTTGTATGGGTGTATGTGTGTGTTGTGTGCATGTGTGTGTGTTGTATGTATGTGTGCTGTATGTGTGTGTTGTATGTGTGTGTGTTGTATGTGTGTTGTATGTGTGTGTTGTATGTGTGTTGTATGTGTGTTGTGTGTGTGTTGTGTGTGTTGTGTGTGTGTGTTGTGTGTGTGTGTGTGCATGCAGGAGTCTAGAGGAGGACGTCTGGGTCCACCTCTATTTCTACCTTACTCCCTTGAGAAAGCGTCTGTCATTGGACCTGAAACTCATTGTTTTTCAGTTAAGCTGCTGGCCAACAAGTCCTATGGATTCCCCTGCCTCCCCTTGTCCCCCAGCACTGGGGTCACAGGCACATGGGGCCATGTTCACCTTTTTGTGTGCCAGACTGGAGATTTGAACTCAGGTCATCGTGCCTGTGCAGCAAGTGTTCTTACCCATGGAGCCATCTCCTCAGTTCCTCACAATCTGCCTCTTATGACTTGAAAGTGTAATCTCTTCAGTATCATGGATCAGGAGTGAGGCAATGCAGAAGTCTAGTGCCTTTGGGGTCTGATGAGAAGTTAATCCTAACGTCACCTCTCCTAATCCCCAAGTTATTTTAGCTCTGAAATATACACAGCTATGTGGATGAAAAATACTAGGGTGATGGGGCTTTTGCGCCCCGTGTGTCTCCATGTGCCTGATGATTCTGCAGCATGAAGACGATCTGAAATTTCTCCTTTGGAATCCCTGTCCCGCTCCCAAGAAAGCACTTGCAATGGATTCACCTGCAAACCCTCTGCAACTGTCTTAGCGGGTGATGGCTATGCTTTATTAAAGGAGTTGTCTGATCTTTCCCTCTAGTTTTCTGAATGAAGAGATAGTGGGATTTCAGTAGCTGGGAGAGCAGAGGGAGTTCACAGGGAAAGGGATGTTGTCTTCAGGTGAGCTTGGGGCAGGTAAGCTGTGCCCTGTGACACGTTCCCTTTTCTGAAACTGTCTCAGGAGAGGAAAACACAGGGTGAGACTCAAGTTTGAGAAGACAGACAGAATTTCTTTTTAAGAGTATCTGTGGTTCAAATGGGGACTCTGAAAGCAGATTTATTGTCCCCGTGCCTATCAGCAGCCGGCCTTGACATCAGGATGGTGGGCAGGAGCAGAGCAGAGAGAGGGAACCCCCAAGTCCTATGAGATGAGTCACTTTGTTCCCTGACGGAAGACACCAAAAACTGCTATTCAGAATTTCAAAAGAAAATTCCTTCTGGCAAGAAATTTCCATTTCAAACACAACAGTACATTCTGTATTTTTTCTGTTTTTCCTTCTTCTTCCTCGCCCTCTCCTCCCTTTCCTAATTCTCAGTGTTAAAGTGTCTCAGATCAGTCCTCTTTGATAATGTAATGTGGAGAAGAACTCCCTGTGCCCTCCTTTTGCTAGACTTCTCAGTGAGCACTGTCTCTGCTCTCTGTCTGTCTGGCCCCTTGTGGGGGAGCAGCGGAGGAGCCTAACTGCTTTCTGATTGACTAACCTATCGCTCATAGCGACTACTGGGTGAGTGAACTTCGGGAACAAGGCGTCTTCAAATCAGGGTGGGACTCGTTTACTGAAAACCTGCCACATTTCAGACAAGGTGAATCAGAGCACCCTGTCCCCACAGTCCCGGCAGCAAGCACCAGAAATACAGGAAACCATCACTCTGTGAGAGAAAAGTTCCACTTCAGCATTATTTAAAGGAAACTTTTGTTTAAAAGAAAAATGACTAAATGATATCTTTGAAAAGGTTCTGTGTTTTCATAACTTCAATAAATTAGGGCAAAATAAGCCAAAATTTAAGGGGAATAGGGAGGAGTTCTTGTTCTTGGTTTGTATTACACACAATGACTTAAAGAACAGAACTTTGCCACAACTGTAATGTGGCATTTCTAATAAGCAGCTCAATCTCATGCCGCCTAGAGACCAGGCGGTTTTAACTGACGCTGCCAGGGTAAGAGGCATTTACTACGCTGTTTTAACTTTTTAATAAGCATGCAGACATGGCAGGGAAGTCCAGGTAACACGTTCACAGCTGGAGGCACCTTTGCAGAGCTACACATTCACGCACACGTCCACTCGGAAACAAGCCTGGAAGAATGCAGACGGGAAACAGCTTGTAGACTCTGAAATGCACAGAACACGGATCACAGGGGCTACGTCAGGGCGGAGAGATTTCTCTCAAATGAATTCTGAAATAGGAAGCGATGGGAAGAAGGGAAATGTAGCCTCCAGTCAGCACGAGTTGGGACTTAAGAGTATACTAGACTATTGTACTTCTTAGAGTACCCAGGAGCACAGAGCTCCACCCCAACCCTCTTCCTTTATGCAGAGCCCACGGGTAAGAATGCTATATCAGCCGGATGGGGGCATTTTCGGTACAAAATTCTCACCTAGAACATTGCACCTATTTTTTGCCCTAGTTTTCTTTAACTGTGTGTTTGTCTTGGTGACCCTTTTCCTCCTCTTCATCTTCTCCCACTTAAGATGACATCTTCCTTACCTCCATTGCACGGAAGTCAAGCACAGCCACACTGCCTCCCTGACCCCAGCCCAGCAGGAAGCCTTTCAGTGACTCTCTTTAGCATGACTTATCCTCATCCAGTGTCTGCTAGAGCTGCTCCCAACCCAAGCCCATGCCTCGGTCTACTGTCCGCATGTCGCTGCTCTGTCCTTGCTGGTTCACTCCTGTTCTCCTTCTGGGCCTGGTGCCATTTTCTTGCCTGGGTCGGCCCTCCACCAACCGCTCCCTAGCTGTCTGTCACTGCTTCTTTCCTCAGGGATCCTAATCTTTTTCATGGACCCCTTCCTTGGTCCTTGGACAAAGTTATGCATTCCATCCTTTCTATGTTTCTCCGCTCACAATTTGCCCTTCATTTTAAAGTATTTGTTTAGCATGTGCTTTCCCAGCCACAATGCACATCCTGGGAAGTCTGGCATGTCTCTGCCTTTCATTGCTGTGTCTAAAGGGGCTTGAACCCCGGATGCTGGTTCTACTGGAGAAAAGGGCAAAACCTTTTCTTTTGTTCAGTTACTATAATAATCACCATGCGGACTGGGTGCTAGCTCCATGTCAGTGAGGATGCTGGCTCCTCCATGTCACTGACTTCACAGTGGTCATGTCATCATGACCTGCAGCATGGTTGTCACGCCTGTTTAAAGATAAGGCATTATCCCTTTTGTCTACACAAAGCACTGGAATTTGGGCCCAGCGCCTCTCCCTGCAAAGCTAAGGCTATTTATGGACTCATCATTTCTTAAGTAGCTGTTCCATCAATACTCATTTAAAGAAAAAGTAAAAGCTTGGGGAAATGCTGACTTCTCCCAAGTATGAATCTCCTTGAGATTGTACTTGCTTGGAGTTCATGGTACTTGAACCACCTCTAACTCCAGTGAACACTTCTGAACTCTGCACCTGACCCAGCCCATCTTCTCCTCATACCATCTCCTTCCCTTTTGTAGCTTCTTGCCTGTTAATTCAGCATTTGCAGACCCGGGTTCAGCCAGGTATCTGCATCCACCAGCTCAGCTGCTGCCCATGCGTGAGACGAGATGAGCTCACATCGGTGTAGTAAGCCAAGGCTCGGGACTCGCTGGCTTTGAGATGCTATTGTCCAGTGCCTCTACTTTTTTCTCAATATGGTGCTAGGTTCATACCAAGGGCCCTAAGAATGGCAATATGTACTTACTTATGAAAAATCTAGGGCTGAGGAGGCAGCTCAGTGGATAGAGTGCTTGCAAAGACCAAGTTAGATCTCCAGAATTCACATTAAAAAACAACAGCAACTGGGTATGGTGGTATGTACTTGCAATCCCAGAACAGGGGAGGAAAAGATGGGCAGATCCCTGGGGCTCTCTGACCAGCCTGCCTAGCCCACATAGTGAGTTCCAGGCCACTAAGAGACTCAGAGAAAGATGAACAGTATGTGAGGAGCAAGGGTGTCCTCTCGTCTCCACACACACACACACACACACACACACACAGAGGTACACACACACACAGGTTCACACACACAGGTTCACACACACAGGTATACACACAGATTCACACACACAGGTACACACACAGGTTCACACATACACACACACACACACACACACACACACACAGAGGTACACACACACACAGGTTCACACAAACAGGTTCACACACACAGGTATACACACACAGGTTCACACACACAGGTACACACACAGGTTCACACATACACACGTACATGAGTACGAGAACTTCTAACATTCCTTTAGACTCTAGAGGAAAGAGCATTTGGTAAAATGTGGGTGTAAATTCTTCTGCTGGCTTGTCTGAATATTGAAAGAAATAGTTGCAGAGCATACACACACACACACACACACACACACACACACACACACGCAGCCCGAGCTCTGGGTTTATGATGTTATCTAAGTCAGGTCCTCTTTCCACCCTTATAGCTTAGCACTGTGGGCAAGTCTCTGGCCTTACCAAGTTCAATTTCTTTTTATGTATATAATCAAATTCACTACCATATTTGCAGAAGACAGTCTATTCAGACTGCAATATATTTGCTCAGTGCATGATTTTGTGTGTTAATTAACCTCTATGCCCCTTGCCCCATGTGTTGTAACATGTAGAAGATAATGGTATCTTCCCCCAAAAATTGAGTGAGGATTAAATGAATTAACAATGTAAAGTACTTGGAACACGGCCCAGCACAGAATGTCTTCACTTGATTTTAATTATTATTGTCATTGAAATCTTAGAAACAACTGACTTTTTCCACTCGTCACCTAGGAGGGTTCATACCCTTGATCACTATGTATCATTTTACTTGAATTCTAAGTGTAGAATAAAAGTCTAGAGTTTAGTAGTGATTAGATTCATGCCTTAAACCAAGAAGCTAGCACTTGTCACAAGAGACCATATTCTCAGGAAACTAGAAGGAATGCATTGTGTCCAAGTAGACAGGAAATAGCTCTTTCTACAACTTCAAGTATCTGACTTTAGGAAGGATTAAGAAATGTACTGAGGGCTGAAAGGTGGCTTAGTCGCTACAACACTGGCTGCTCTTGCAGAGGACCCAGGTTCTGTTCCCTTTATCCACACAGTGGCTAACAACCCTCTGTAACTCTGGTTCCAGGGGATCCAATGTCCTCTTCTGACCTCTGCAGGCATTGTGCAACATGGGTGCACTTACACATATGCAGGCAACACTCATACACATGAAATAGGAAAAAGAAATAAAAAATGAAAATGCATTGAATACGTATCTGGTAAGTTTCAAAATACCTAGTCACGTGTGTGTGTGTATGTGTGTGTGTGTGTGTACGTAAGTGTAGCAGTGTGAATGCCCATGGAGACCAGAGGCTGACATAAAGTGCCTTTCCTAATCACTCTCGCTTTGTTTTTTGAGACAGGGTTTCTTACTGAACCTGGAGCTTGCCTATTTGGCTAGACTGGCTGGCCAGCAAACCCCAGGGCTTCCAGTGTCTCTGCCTCCCCAGCACCTGGATTGCATGCACATGATGCCACTGCCTGGATTTTTAAAGTGGGTTCTGGGGGCCTGACTTCAGATCTTCATGCTGTACAATAGACACTTTATAAACTGAACCTTGGCCTCTAATCATGGTTCAAAAAAGCTCCAAGAAAAGTTACTGAGAAAATTGTTCTGGTTTTATCAAGTGTTTATTCCAAACCCAAGACAAGTAAATGGAGATTCTTTAAATATACCCAGGTCAGCAGCTGGTGTCAGTTCTCAGGGCAAAGCAGGGCAAAGCATGTGGGATTTTAAAATACACTCCTGGATCATGCCATATATATAGTCCTCTGCGTCCCCTGTCCTCCTCACACCCATACCTGGGTTCACACATACACAGAGGAAAGAAAATAAATAAAGCAAAGAGCCTTAGCTCAATTGGTAGTTGCCCAAAGTTCTTTGCACAATAACACAGTCAAGCCAGAGGGCCATGGCTCATAGTGCTCCCCAGTATCCGTAAAAGGGATCCAGGTTTCAACCGGCTCCCGAAGATGCCATTCATTATGAACCGTTCTATACCAGGAGCTGTGGTAACTGCTTAACATAAAAGTACGCTTAATCCTTATAATAATTACTGCGATTATTATTTTACAGATGACAAATCCAGGAATTGAAGGACTTTGATGACAGCTACATAACTAAGGATTGGCAAAGCCAGGATTTGAACCTAAGTCTGTCTGTGAAACTGATGTTCCCGAAGACTCAGAGCTGGATGGTGTGTCTGTGCTTGACCAAGACACAATAGGAAAGTTGGCTAAGTTGGCCCTCGCCTCACCCAGACATCTGAGTCTACTCTCCCCTACCCCCAATGTCTTCCAAGAAAAGATTGAAAACTCACTTAAAGAAGGGGTCCGTGACCTGGAATTACCTAGTCACTTTCTCATTGAGCAGGAGCTCGAGGGGCAATGAGGCCTGTGGTCCTTCCTCAGAAATCTGTGCCTAGTAGAGAGGGTATAGTTCATGCCTGGCTCTTCCTAACACTGCCTAGACCAACCTTACTGTTGGCCATCAATCCCGTGGGTGATGACTGCGCACCTAGTGTCATTATGTGCTGAACAATTCACCAGAACTGACACATACTGTCATCCTGAGAACACAAGGCTGAGTTGGCGGGTGAGAGGTGACAGCAGTTCTTGAAGAGGGGGGGTATAATGTCACATCCTCATCCTCAAAGGAGTCTCTGCTCATTCTTGGAGTTCCTGAGTAACCTTTGCACACTGTGGCTCAGGTGTGTGTCAGGGTCAGGGGGAAGGCAGACAGGAAGAGGACACTATTTTATAGATGGATTAGAGAGAAGTATCTTATTTAGTTAGAGACACACCATCTTTAGACACATGCTCCTTATTAATGACAGACTAAATGATGCTTCCTTGGATAAAAGCTGATCTTAACTGAGTCTAGATTCTACCTAATCACTGGGACAGACCTCTAGGAATGGATTATATTAGATAGAGAGTAGGGCCCACTCTTCCCAGAATTTCTTGTGGCATAACACTAGCATCTAGCTTGCCTTCCAAGCAGGCATGGCAGCCTTGGTCTTCCAAATTTCATTCTGGTGCTAAGCTCCCATTCGCATCTTTATCTCAAGTTGCAGCATCTTCAGAATCCATGGTCTGTCTAGTGCAGTCTGACACTATTTTAAAAGCAACTCTTCAAGACATGGGCTGCCTTTTATAACCCTTCTCCACAGTAGAACATACATTTAGAGACGTAAGAAGCAGCTGTTTCTACAAGGCCACCGTGCTTCTCATAGCCAACCTCACAGCTCTATAACTAGTAATTCTATTTCAGAAAGTAAGTCTATTTTATCAGCGGCAACGCTCTAAAACACAAAGTTAACTCATGACTCCCCTTGCTTTGTGTAGGACATAAAGTTCAACAATGAACACTTCCAGAAATTATATCCCAGTTTTTAATCTTGTGTGTGTGTGTGTGTGTGTGTGTGTGTGTGTGTGTGTGTGTGTGCTGAGCTGTGAGCTCCTCAAGATTCTCAAATCTCTGCCTCCCACCTTGGCATAGGAGGGCTAGGATTACAGATAAAAACTACACTGTCCAGCTGTTATGAGGTACTGGGCATTCACACTGCTTGCTTGCATGGCCAGTGCTTTATCCATGGAGCTGCTCCTTAGCTCTTCTTGTTTTTAAAATTTTTATCTTTTATTCATTTTTATTTTATGTGTATGTATGTTTTGTCTCCATGTATGTAAATGCTCATGTATATGCAATGCCTGTGGAGGCCAGAAGAGGGTGGTGGATTCCCCGGAACTGGTGTTACTGATGGTTGTTAACCGCCATGTGGATGTTGGGAACTGAATCTGGGTCCTCTGCAAGAGCAGTGAGTGCTCGAAATCACTGAGTCATCTCTCCAGCCTCCCTTACTGATTTTTTAAAAAACATTTTATTTTAGTCTGGCATGGTGGCGCATGTCTTTAATTCCAGCACTGGGGAGGCAGAGGCAGGCAGATCTCTGTGAGTTGAGGCCAGCCTGGTCTATAAAACAAGTTCCAGGCCAGCTGGGGCTACAGGGAGATCTCAAAAAGAGTCTGAAAAATAAAAAAAATAATTTTTATTTTTATTTCATGTATATGAGTATGCCTGCATGTATGTAAGTGCACCCAAGTTGTGCAATGTCTGTGGAGGTCAGAAGAGAGCACTGGCTCCCTTAGAACTGGAGTTACATACTGTTATTAGCCACCACGTGGGTGCTAGGAACCAAACCCAGGTCTTCTGCAAGAGTAGCCAGGGCTCTTAACTGCTGAGCATCTCTCCAGCCCCCTTCTTGTTTCTGAAACCATTCTTTAAATCTGTTGTTGGTAACAAGTTTTAGCATATCAAAACTGCTTCAAAGAGAACCCAAAGAAAGAGGGAAATGAGGATTTATTGGGGTCTATGGAGCTCTTTGAAAGACTTTACATTAATAATGGTTGTTGAATCTGAAAACTGCATATCCACCATTGTGTCTCTGGTTTTAGATTTCATTTCAAACCCATATCCCTTATACATCCCCAAAGGACAGTTTCAAACACTGTGTTTTGCAAGCTTGTGGTTTCAAGTTGCTGATTTAAAGTTCTTCTTGACCTCTGTACAGAGTTTTAGCATTTTTTCCTGCTTTGCTGGCCTGGGGCTGATGATGGAATCACACATGCTTATAAACAGGGCCAAATGAATAAAAAATTCCCTCCTAGGAAAGAGGTAGTTTTCTGAAAAAAACAAAAAACAAAAAACAAAAACCTACTAAGGTTAGACTTAAAAAAACAAAAACAAGAAAACAAACAAAAAAATACCTCTCACCCACAGACATTACTGGCTCAACAAGCTTTCTCTTAATATAGTTAAATGTACTGCCACTACTTAATTATGCGAGCATCCTGATTCATAATGATAATGCATGTATCATTTCACTTAGGAAATGTTTTGTTCTCAATTACATCAGCCGTTTTTTACAAGAATCCTTACTCAGCCATGGAAGGGGAACAAGTTCCCCCCATGTCGTTCTCTTTTACAAGAACTGACCTGGGCTGATTGTCTTTGACATTACACAAGACACTCCAACTTTTCAAGGATGGAGGCAAGTCTGAGACATCCCCTGTACTGGTACCTGCTGTTGAGTGGCAGTTCAGAACTGACACCGAGATCGTCTCCTGGAGAAGAGCAGATGCCAGTCTGAAGGGATGTCACCCAACCCCTCCTTCCTCCTCCCCATTCCTCCACGCTCTCTTCCTTTCCCTTTCTCCCTGTGAGCTCGCTTTTCTCTTTGCTTGTGACACTAGAATTTGAAGTTCTTGATTCATTAATTAAAATAAGCAGGAAAATTCTAGAGAAACACTATTTCTACTTCAGGAAATATAAATGCATTACAAATTACATAAAAATCACATTGCTTATGCAAGGCATGAATGTGCATGCCCATAACCTCTGCATTTAGGAGACTGAGCAAAGACACTTTAGCAGGAAGACACGCCTAAGTCATCCTGGACTACACAGTAAGACCCTGCCTGGAGGAAAAAAAAGTCGTATTTTTTAGATCAGTGGCAGCTGGTTTATTGAGATTACAGATTTATGGGCTGGAGTTAAGGCTCAGCAACTAAGAGCACTGGTTGCCCTTCTAGATGACCCAGGCCCAGTTCCTAGTACCCACAGGCTAACAACCCCTGAGCCAGGGTATCTGATGTCCTCTTTTGGCCTCTGTGGATATTGTACAAGGTGGTAGGTGCACTTACAGACGTGCAGGCAAAACACTCATACATATAAAATAATAATAAATTTAAAATAAAAAATTATAGATTTATTTCACAACCACAGGATGCACATAGCTGTAAGTTCAGTGCAAACAACAGATGCACCTCAGGTTTTAACCTCGGGGGTACCGACTGCGTGGTCTTTGACTTCATCGCTTACCTCTGTCTTCACTGATTAACTTACTCCTTCTGCAACTCTTATGTCTCTAAGATACACCTACCAGGTAAGCCCTCCCTCTAGGCATTTACATGGGTGCTCAGGGGCCTTCTGGCTGGAGAAGGTGGGAAGAGGCTTGAGCTGCACCCCTAGTTCATATTCAGTGTACAGAATAGTAGATTCAGAGAACCCAGGGTTATCAGGAGGGGCTGGAGCTTTCCAGGGCAGGGGTTCTTCATGGAGAATTTTAGCGCCAGGTATTTTCAGAGTGACTCATCAGGTGGACCAGTGGTCCAAGAGGAGTGGTTTTGCCAGAGTAGCTAAGTGTGTTGAGCCCTGGGCAGGGAAAGGGATGGGTGGCAAGAGATGTGGTGTGTCTGTTGGAGTGACTCTGGGATCTGTGTGGATGGAGGTGTGTAACCCTGGGTGCTGTTGGCCAGTGGAGTCTCAGGGTGCTCTACGGTGGTGTCTGGTCAGCATCTTGTTTCGTGGACCAGGAAGCTTTAAAAAGTCTTATCTTCCCCAACACCCAAGCTGTTGTTGAGAGCTCAGAGCAGCTGTGCATAACCCTGGAATTCGCAAGTGAGTAGTAGGAAACGTGTGACTCTGGTACTGAGGCTATGTGGGCTCTCTGGTGCTGAAGGGCTGAAAAGATATATATATAGTTAAGCACGCTGGATTTTATGCAGCTGTTTTCATTTCCCAAGCACCAGCTCACTCTCCCCACCCTTATTTCTCCCTCTTTGCTGTTGTCCTCCAGCCTCTTTTGCATTCATCTAACATACAGAGATGTATTAGAAGGGCTCACCATGACATACTGCCACTGGCCACTTTTCCACTGGCTACCTTAGTGGGTGGACCACGTGACCAGACAGGCTACATAAAAATCACCCCTCAAGGCAACCGGATCTAATTTCATCAGCAGAATATAAGCAAGCATCTTCCATTAATTTCTCTTGCCTGCTGGATCAAATATCCACAAGTCCTCAAAAGGTATATACAACTAAAAAAGGCAGAACACAGAACATGGGGTGTAAGATTTTGAGGGACACTGAGTTGTATGATTTGTTCAACCTTGGTCCAATTTAAAAGAGGAAAATCCATAAGCCAAGTGGCTATGAATTTCTTGATTCCTCCCTGGGTCTTACAATCTCCAGTCTGCTGTGCTCTTGCTTAGCCTGTGTGCCAAGGAACCATCTAGCTACCAAGTTAGGGCCCCATTTCTGTGTAGTTAAAACTGTACTTCAGGGCATGTCTTGACTGCAGAGGAATGAAGGAACATTCCCCGCTTCTGACATGGCCTTGTCTTTGTGCTTGCTGGTGTTCAAACTCTAGAGGTTCGCTACAGATGAAAGTGGATCTAGCGTTGACATGGATGGGAGCTCTAACCATGGTTCTGGTCAGTCAAGGCGCTTACGAAATATGGGGCTTAGGTATGTTAAAAAGGAAGTAATGATTTTACCAGAAACATCCTAAGATCACCTCTGAAAGCCTGAGCCTAGATTGGAGTACAGTTTGAATAAATCAAGATAGTCTGACTTCAAGAGCCCGATTGTATACAAGGAAGCAAAGGGAGGGGACCGGGTTGTTCAACTTGCAAGAGGCGGCTCTCCAGGACAGGACTGTGTCCTACAAGGCTTGCCTCAATGTAAGATTTACTACAAAATGAGCCCTGAAAGGGACCAGAAAGCCCATCTCAAGTCACAGTGGCTGTGTATTTAAAGCAGTTACACCCGAACTGGCATGGACCCCACACCGCCAAGGGAAACAAGGAGCCGAATCCTTCAGCTGTGTGCTTCGATCTGCTGTGCTCTGTACCCTCTCACATGCGTCTCCAAGATTAAACTCGTCTCTCAGTCGCTCCATTTCAGTTAAGCACTTTTAGACCTCAGTCTAAACCCCTTCTCCTGGGATTTGGCTCAAAATATTGATAATCATAAATTTCCATATTTATATCTCCAATCTGTGAAGACTTAAAAAAACACTATTATGGAAACCAAGTACAATCTTAAAGAACAGCCTGTGTACTTAATTTACTCAATGATACTTGAGGACAGCACTAATACCATAACAATACGAAGTCATTTCACAGAACTGTGTCCTGTTCTTCGTGCTGTTAATCTTTGCCTTCCATATTCTGGGCAAAAATCGTGATTTGAGCCTCGCATTACTGTGCTCCTGCTCTTTGATGCCTCCTCAGCTTCCTTTCATTTGATTTCCTTCTGGTTAGACTGACAGTAATTAGAGGAGCCATCTCACTTGAAAGCATGGACGTTTCGTGGAACGAGGGGACTGTCTCCCTGGGCAGAAGCAGCATGCAGGCTGGCATTGCCTGGCAGGTCTACTTAGCTGAATGCTGTTAAACGTTAGCAGCTCTTCCGCTCCAGAGCAGCAGGTACCTATACTTCTGGCTTTATTTATTCACTTATTTATCTGTTAAGTTCCAGTATTATGCGTAGGACGGCACAGGCGTGCACCATCTACTCTAACGGTGCTCTGTGGACCTGTTTCCACCTGGATCCTTTCTTTTGCTACTGGGACTGAAAAAAATAAGGTTCAGGTAATGAATTTGCCAGCAGCTCAATTTATTCACTTTGAAGGCCAGCACTTACTCTGAAGTTATGGTCTCAGTTTTCAAAAATACTAACGTGTGTTTTGTCTCCCCAAACAACAGTAAGAACAGGCAACAGCTGTTCAGATTCGTAATATTTTTACATAGGAAAATGAAATACAGCAAATCTACGTTAGCTCTCCTGTCACAAAGCACAAAAGTGTGGCAAACACTGGTCTGGTAATGTATTTCACTCCACATTTGGGGAAACTGAGGCAGAGTGGTAAATAACCCAGATAGTCAATGGTGCTGAAGCCCCACGGGCCTAGGGTAGGTTCAGAGTCTCAAACGTAGTGCTGTAAGAAAGGACAGTAGGTTCTGCTCCACTGCATAGAGGGTCAATCAGGTTCATTGTCAGGCTGCTTTCTCTTTATTCTCTTGTTTACAGGGTTTCTTTGATCACACGAGTGTTCGGGCATTTCAAAATGTAATCTCTCCAAAAAAGAAAAGTTATATAAAATGATTCACCTCTTCAATAAATCCTGACCTCGGAGAGGTTATTATGGAAGATTCATGTTCTGCCCCTGCCTGTGAAGGTCACAATGGTGGTTTCAAGGTCATCTGAGGTCACTTACCTTTCAACTGAATATATCTGGGGGGTTCTATGTAGCATTCTCTCTCTCTCTCTCTCTCTCTCTCTCTCTCTCTCTCTCTCTCTTTCTCTCTGCTTGCTTGTCTGTATGCCCACTACCTGCATGCAGAAGCCTGTGGAACCCAGAAGATGGAATCAGATATCCTGGAACGGGAATTACAGGCAGTTATGAGCTGCCCAGTGTGAGTGCTGGTAACTGAACCCTGGGCCTTTTAACTGCTGATCCATCTCCCCAAGTCTCTTTTCCTTCTTTCTTTCTTTGATACCAATTTGTGATTGTAGCTCAAGTTGCTCTGGAACTCAGTTCTGCCTCAGCCTCCTGAATGATGGGATTTCAGGTACAGTTACCACACCCTATGGAGTGGGGTACCTTTGTCTATATTTAGCATGCAGAGGCCTTCAAATGCTGAGAGCAATGAAAGGTTTACTAATGGTCCATACTACATCTCAGAACCTTTCTCACCTGGGAATAAAAAGCTGGCTTCCTCTGATAAGATTTCAAGTTAGCTTTCTAAATGGTCCGCTAATTGAATCAGCAGTCCTAGGGGAAAGCCTTCACTTCCTTCCTAGTCTGTTATCCAAGCACAGAAGGATGTTCAATAAATAATGCAACCAGGACAGGAAGCCCAGGGAGGAGGACTTTGCTTTTGAGTATCCCTGGTGGTGGTGGGGTGTGTGTGTGTCTGGGGGCGGGGTGTTACATGGACAGTGACAAAAAGGGAAGCAGCAACCGCAGCCAAAGAAACAACAGGCACCTGAATTTGCCTCTTTGTTTCACTCTCTGGACTTGCATTCGGTTCTGAAATTTAGACATTCTAATTTAGTTGCTATGTAGCTAATACAGAGATTTCTTAGAGAAGATACTGATGATCATTCATGTTTTCCTGGGGATAGGATACTCCCCCAGGTAAAAATGTGGCCTATTAGCATTGATACTGTGTTAGCCGTGTAGCAAAGTCGAGATGTTAGAAAATAGGCTTCCATTTCCTACTAGGAAAATTAGTGACTCAGACAAGCAGCTAATGGAGTTTATGCTTTGTCACTGGAGTCCTGGCAAGTCAACCTTCCCTTCGTTGTCCTTTAAGGAAGCTGTGCTGACAGGTGTCACACAGCTGGGTGGGTTGTATGATGCCTTATTATCTGCCTGTCTCCTGCTCAGACAGGGTAAGGACCCTGTCATCTTCATTTTAGCGTCAGCTAAGAGCCAACACAAACCCTCTACTCCATTAATTATTGAACACATATTTAAGTGCCTACAAAGTGCCAGGGAGTTTGCTGGGGACTGAGGGGTGACGGAAGGAAAATAATTCTCATGAGTGAGAAGAGCTGAGCCAGGGGAAGACAGTGGGTGTGGATCTGTCTGACCTGCTTCCTAAAGGAAGTGATGCTTTCAGGGAAATCTCACTGATGAGTAGGAGTTTCCGGGGTTCTTTTTCTTTTCAGGTTGCTGAAAAAGTGAGTGAGGTTTGTGGCTGGGAACAGACTCTTTACTGTGCCATGTGCTGCAATGGCCAAGGTCTAAAATGTTTACTACTCTCATTAATTGGTGCTCAGATCTCTGGCACCTTCCATGGGACTCACATGCAAATTCATCCTGAGCTTCAAGGGGATCATGTCTTGACTTTAGAATCTATTTGTTTACAGAGTCTCTTTTGTCTTATCTTACTGCAGTACTGAGATGGACTTTATTTAAAAAATATTTTATTTATTTATTTTATATGTATGAGTGTATTGCCTGAATGTATGTACGTACACTCATGTGTAATCCCCATGGAGGTCTGAAGACAGCATCAGATTCCCCTGGAACTGGAGTTAGGTTGCTAGCTGCCAAGAGGGTACTTGGAATTGAACCCGGATCCTCTGCAAGAGTAGCCAGTGCTGTTAACCCCTGAACTGCCTCTCCAACCCCAGAAGTTCTTTATTTTAATGATATTATTTTTAATTATGTAAATATGCATGCGTCTATGTGTGTGGGTATGTGCATGTGAGGGTAGGTACCCTAGGAGACCAGAAGAGGGCACTGGGTTCCCCCTGGAGCTGGCATTACAGGGGTTGTGAACTACCTGACATGGGTGCTGGGAACTGAATTCAGGTCCTTTGGAAGGACAGTACATGCTTTAACTGCTGAGCCATCTCTCTATCCCCAAAGTTCTTTATTTTAAAACAATCACCACAGAAAGTTATTCTGACTCTGCTGTTGGCCATGTGACGCTCCCAGTCTTTTGAAATACTCCTTGGCCTGAGTCTAAGCAATGGCTGGAGCAAAAGGCGCAGATGTGAATGGTGGGCACCTTATAAGGTATGCACAGAGACACCAGCCATGGAGAGGGGCGTGAGGCAGCCTTTGCTTCTTACTGACTTCATTGCTATCTGCCTGTGAAGTTTTAGATGATTCTATACAAAATATCGTAGGGGCTGATTTCTTTTCACTGGAATGTACACACAGACACATACACGTGCACACATACATGCACACACGCAGAAATGAGCCGGCCCTTAGAGCTAACTCTTTGCTTAACTTCTCACAGCCACTTCCTCCACATGGGATGGCCTGGGGTCCCTGAGGGAAACCTCGGCATCTGAATTTGGCAGGGAGCTCCATTCCCATGGAATTTAGGGGCTGCCCTCAAACGCCCTGAGGAGCAGTCTGCTTAGGTTCTCACACGCTGGAAATGGACCACAGAGAGGTCTCCAGTCACCCTCAACTCGTGGGGGCCACAGGTACACAGCAAACTCCCCTCTGAGGATAAGGGTTACACGGACGTGTCCAGCCTGTTCCTCGGCCGTTCTTGCTGCATCAGTGAGTCTGTAACACTCACATGTCAGAACTGTCCCAGTGGGGCCTGACCTCTGGGCCTTGGAATCCATGCTGAATTCATGTCCATTTAGCTGTGGCCCCATTTCAAGCTCTCAAAAAATGTGAAGGAGCTTTACAATAGCAGGATTGGACCCTCTTATCCTCCCTGGCTATAAAACATCGAATGGAACACAAGGAGGAAAGTCGTGGAGACGTCTGTGGGAAGGGCCAACTCCATCTACATCTGCAAACAGAAACAGGAAAGCTACCAGAGGTAAAATTGCCTTATAAAGTATCGGCAAGCAGAAGACTTGGCCAAAATGCACTTTCTGGCCCAAATTTCCTTTTCCTTCCTCCCTTGGGAGCTCTTATTGCTGCTTTTTGCTCCTTCTCACTGACCCCCACCTCCCCGTCCGGCTTTATGTACTCCAGCAGTTCCAGGCTCCCCATACATATGGGCAGAGCCTTCTTTCAAAAGCACTGTTTTGCTGGAAGACTGCTACCACTCTCAGAGGCGATCAGCAGGTTGACCGTATTCACTTACATAGGGCAGAGTCTCACCTGTAAAGTCATGCCTCTTGCCTCCCAGGTTCAGGTGGTGAGGCCACTGGGCCCTGGTGTCTTGATGGTGATGCTTTATTGACTGGCGTTCCCTTTAGAGTCTATGGAGATAGAGTACATGGCTACTAGAAATCCCTTAATCTTGATAAGTACAGTAACTAAAGCTGTCTCCATCAGTGGTGTGGATAGGCTGTGACAGGCAGTCCCATAATGCCCAGGCTATGAGTGGGTGTGTTCATTTATGAAATGGGCGAGCTCTAAGCTCCTCTCCTGGCCTTGTTCTGGCTAATGTCCTTTTGTCTCACGTTTTGGTCCTGCTTCCTCTCCCGTAAGGGTGTACCTGAAAATGCTGTCTCCCCTTTGGGGCCAGGCTGAGGTGGGTGCCCCGTCCAGTCTACAGGAAAGGGCTCTGTGTGCATCTGGGTTCACATTTCTTACTGTTCTAGAAGTCTCTATTTCACTAAAGAGACTTTCTGCCTCCATCAAGGCACATGGATCAATGTACACTAAACAAATCTTTAAAAAATAATGTAATGTTCTCAAGAACGCAGCTAGCACTCTAACAGTGCTATTGCCCTGTGAGTTAGACAGACTTTGTGTAGGCCAGCTGAGGCCACAGTAAACTTCCTTGAAATGGTTCCTATGGTGCAGGAATGTAGGAGGAAGGCCAGACCACTAAATTAAGAATAAATGTTAAAACCAAGGCTGTTGAGAGAGCAAGTTCCTGCTCCTATTTCTGTGTGAAAGAGTTTCTGCCTCTGAGAGCAAGGCTTCTGGAACAAGGACCAGGACACTGGCAGGGGACAGAATTCCTGTGAGGTGTGCGGAGAACTTCCCCCTTTCGGTGCATAGTGAGAGGAGCGGTGGATAGGAGTGAAGGGCAGTCAGAGGGCTTCAAATAGCACTGCATGAATGAAAGGCATTGAAGGTGTGTTTGCCGACCAGCGGGTCCCTTAATGACAACAGAGGCTCCCATTTTTCCTTCATTTTTAATCCTTATGTCTCCTCCCCTCATATGTACTGTTCTGTGTTGTTTCCAAGAAGCATAATCAGTTCAGACCTCAAGGAATGGGAACCTGAGTAACCTGCAGGTTGAACACACAGCCAGAACTCAGCATTCCTTCTCAGCCTGCCGGTAGTCTTGGATGTCCCTAGGCAGGACATAAATATGATAGACCCCAGCAAGTGAACAAGGGCTCAGAACCCCAAATCTACCAGGAAGTAGGGTGAGACCTGAGGAGATTATAACTAATACCAGAGACACAGGGGTAGGGGACATTAAAAACTGGAATCCCTTTTGGGAATAGTAATTTTGCTCCGGAATTTCATGGAAAAATATAACAAAATTTGATGTACATAAGTCTACAGAAACAGTTATTGTATTAGTCAGAGTGAAACACACACACATGCACACACGCACACACACGCGCACACGCACACACGCACACGCGCGCACACACACACACACAGTACAAAAGATGTAAAGGAGTTGATAATGTAGCAATTATTTGATCTTGGATTAGTGACATGATTGAATGAGTTCCTTGAGGGTAAAGATGATGCCCGCAGGCTCTTTGGCTAAGAGACCCAACAGATGCAGGATGGTTAGAATCAGGCCGATGCAGGATGGTTAGAATCAGGCTGATGCAGGATGGTTAGAATCAGGCCGATGCAGGATGGTTAGAATCAGGCCGATGCAGGATGGTTAGAATCAGGCTGATGCAGGATGGTTAGAATCAGGCTGACACATATCTGAATTTGTTTCGTTACCTGCTAGCTGTGTGACCTCCCACAAATTACCAAGCTACTCTGTTCTCAAGCCTTCATCTATAAAGCGAAGATGACTGCTCTAGCTTCTTGGGTAGGCATGTCATGGAGAAAGCACTGCACACAGTAGGTGCATACTGGAGGCTGCGTCCTTGTCCTGTTTGGTATGCTCTGCAGCACTGAACATTATCTATGACAAATAATTTTATGTTTTAAATTTTTGAATGCTTCTTTTTTCCTTATCACCTCAGATGGATTATGGTTTCACTGAAGTTTTATTTAAAGATTTTTATGTGTCTGTGTGTGGGCATATGCATGTGTGTGCAGGTGCCCACGGAGGCCAGAAGAGGATGGCAGATCCCTTGGGAGTGGAGTTTCAGGCAGGTGTGAGCCACAGTGTGGGTGTTGGGAACTGAACTCTGGTCCTCTGTAAGACAGAAAGTGCCCTTACACTATGTCATCTCTCCAGCCTCTTATCATTATTTTTAATTAAAAATTGTTCTGAAAGATGCTGGGGATCCAACCCAGGGCCTTGCATGTGTGATGTAAGGTTTCCACCTCTGAGCTACAGTGGCCTTTGGAAGGCTTCAGCTCCTCTCCCCTTCACATGCCGTTGATCAGCGAACTACCAGCAGGTACAGCCTGCCAGATGAGAGCCCGTTTAAAAGGCAGAACAATCCAAGTGATCTGTAAACAGGGACTCCCATGGAGGCAGGCAGTGAAGGGGATGTGAAAGATGTGGCAGGAAGTGGTAGTGTGAGTTATACCTGCAGGTCAAGAGAATCCCATCATGACACTGCTTGGGACAGAGGGCTCCTGTGGGGAGGGAACTCAGGGAAAAAATGAACAATCGCCATCGGAAAATGCACCGAGGTATTCACACGGCTACAGAATTGTTAGGTGGTGAGACTTGCTGGAGATTCAAACACACGTCACTAATGTGGGGGGTGATGTTTAGCACTTAATCCCTAGGTAGCAATCATAATAGCTGCCTATCGTAGTGGTTAATATTTATCTGTTCATGAATTCTGAAAATACAGATGAACACTTAACCAAACTATTTATCTAAATAATATTGTGACAAAGGAGAAGGAGAAAAGCTTGGAGACAGAAGTCATGCCTTCATCTACTATAATAAGACACAGTATATTGCCAACAATTAATAAGTCAAGAAGTGTACAAGGCACAGCCAGAGAGAATGGAAGGGAGTTCCTCTGGTGACCGAGGAGAGGAAAGGGTAAGCAGGGACCAGCTTTTTCATTAGCTTTGTTTGCTCTTTTAAATGACGTGGCCGCATTACTGTGAATAAAAACATCAGCTCTGAAAACGAGAACAGTCAGTGCATCCTGCAAAAAATAAAATTTGAAAGCACAGAATAAAATTGTAACCTAGGTTATAAGTAAGGGTGCAGGGTCCAGACTTCACGCACGTGTGCACGTCTTCTCAGGCTGTTCCTGTCCAGCCAACCTCATTTATGACATTTTTAGAGCATATAGCATGGTTTGCTGCATATAGCCAGTGCTTAAATATGGTCATGATAAATAACTAGACTCACTGCTGAATTTTTTTCATGAATATTTTAAATGGGCTTGATGTGGGAAGAGACATGCCTGTTTAACTCATATAGAAAGGGTAAATTATAGCATATTAGCAGGTTTTGGAAAGGCGCCCCCTGAAATTCGATGCTGAGGTGACACTCCTCAGATGTAATCCAGTTTACACAATGCTTGGTTTCACCAGAAACTCATTCCAGAAAAACTGATATTTGAGTGAGGCAATTTAATGGGGCATTTTAATTGTGCATTCCTATAAGATTAATGCACTCTATTCATGGGTTAAATGGGAGGGGCCGCAGGGGAGCCTTGAAAAGACAGAGCAGGGATACAAAGGAAGAGTTCTTGCAAAAGCAGTGTGGAAACCCCTGAAACTGCATCAGCTCAGCTTTCCAAAGAGGAGACTTGGATGAATTAAAGTCTAATGCATTGATTGGTCTCAGATTTTATAATGCAGTTTAAAAACTGAAGCTTTGAAATGAACAGCGCCACAGTGCTTTTGCAAAGCTGGAACAAGAATCTCTTATGTGAACTGATTTCCCCATGGTAAATGTATCTTTGAATTTACTTCCAAGAAAAAGTTTGCCTCCATTGATGAACTTGTATGTTTTCTTTTGTTAAAAATGAGGGTGTAGGAGAGGCGGCTTAGTGGTTAAGAGTGTGACTGACCTTGTAGAGGACCTGAGTTCCATTCCCCTACTCACACCAGGCAGTAGCTCCAGCTCTAGGGCATCCAGCGCCCTCTGCTGGTCTCTGAAGGCACTGTCTCACATGCACATAACTACACACAGATACACAAGCATAATACAGAACTTTAAAAAAAAAGGAAAGAACACATTTGTACCCCATGGAGTTGTCTGGAAACTCAGTTAGATGAGGGTTTAGCTTTGGAAGTTGCCCGCTGCAGGTGTCACAAGTGGTTAATTTGCATTGTTTTAATGGAATATCCACTTTGGAAAGATCATCAATCAAGCTAAGATTTGTGTCTTGCCTACACAGGGTAGCCCTGCATGTGTTGAATTCCTCACGCATTATTTCTCGGATAAATTTCAACAATTCTGAAAAACAGGTGTCATTTTCACTTCACAGATAACACATATAGTCATGGGGAATTTAGCGCCACCAAAGTCATATGGCTACGAAGGTGCTTATAAGATCTTGATAGTCGTATGTAAATCCTCAGTAATATAATTTTATATTTAGATTGATATCAGAAATTTAAACTCATTTCCTTTAATTTTAAGACCAGGTGTCATAAACACACACACATCAATGCCTGTACACATTCCTGAACACATATGAATGTACAGACATGCATATACACATATGCATACACATATACACTTGCATGCACACATGCCTGAACACATATGAATGCACAGACGTGTATAAACATGTACATGCGTGCATGTACAGACATGCATACACATGCATACACATATACACTTGCATGCACACATGCCTGAACACATATGCATGCACATACATGTGTATGCACATGCACACATAACACACATACATATGTGCACGCACACACCCCTTTGCCTTCTTTTTTCCCTCATGTCGGTATTTTCTTTCAGATATTCTATTGGCTTTTGGAGGTAATTTAAAAAATTATCTAAATTACATACACACTGGATTTTTTAAGTCTTGTTGCGGGGTTAAGGTATGGACTTAAGTATAATTTAAGGTAGAAGTTAATAAATACAAAATTAAAAGTTAATATGGAGAAAAAATAAGTTTCTTAGTTTATAACTCAGGAGACTGGAGACCTAACCCAAATTATAATATGGTCTGATAAGATCTGTGCCAGGATATGTATACATGTTGAGCGCTAGCACATGTGTGTACATGTTGAGTGCTAGCAGAGAACACGAACATTCCCAGTTTCACATCTTGAAGAGGGTGGATCACAGCAATATGGGCACTTGGAGAAATATCTGGAGAGGATAATGGGGTTCCATTATCCTCTATGAATAAATGTCTTAAGGTAATGGGCAGGAGCCACAGCTAGCAGAGATCAGACAGTGCTTAGGAAAAGGCATTTCTGGGGGAGCTGGTGTCATGAAGCAGAACCCCAGTGATGGACTGACTGCTTCCTGGGCAAAGCTGGCTTTTAGCTCACAGGAGACCTGGCAAAACCTGCTTCCCAGCCACTGACCTTGGCCCTGAGGAGTGGAGTAAGCTCACTGTCCAGGCACTGCTGGGGAGAGCTAAGGCCAAGAAAGAGGTTGAGCAGTTACAATAGGACAGATGTGCAGGAGCATCAGAGAGCAGAGATGACCTACCATTCTTACTGAGCAGTTTTGAATTAGCCTCCTTCCCCAACCTTCCCAAGACAATCCTTGAGAAGGACAGAGGTAGGGACTCATAGCAAGGAGGGTCAAGGGGACATGTTCTGAAAGGATCTGTGTTGGGGAGAGCCATGAGGCTAGGGCATTGGCAGATCCATCACGTTCCATGAAGCTCGGGCACGAATTCGTGAGTTGCTGAATGTCCGTGGGCAGAACACATCCAGAATGCCTCTGACCAGTAGCCCTTCCCTCAAGTGCACTCTAACTCCACCTACCTCCTTCCAGTCTCGCCAACATGCAACCAGTGTGGGTAATTAAAGTGGAACCTGGAAAGCTGCTTACACACCTTTAAATGGTCCTCATTTTCCCTGGAAAGCTCCTAACTCCTGTGTAGCTTTCAAAGCCTTGTATGAAGTGCTCGGACAGAGTTCCCTGGCTTTCGCCTCCATTCCCAGCCCTCTTCCCCCGACACCTGCCTGCCCATCCTTCCCTCCACCTTGTTCTGAACTCCCTCCTTAACAAGTGTCCTCCGATTCTTGAAAGTGCTGTGTTCTCTCTCATTCTTGCTAGCACTGTTCCCTCTGCCTGAAACCATCTTTTCTACTCTGGTCAACTGTGCAAGGTTTCCCTGACCTCCCACTCCACTGGCTGGAGTAGCTCTCACGTCTGCCTTCTAGCATGTATCAACCTTCATTCTCTTTGTTCACGAATGCATTCCTCACGTAGATTGCAAGCTAGTTGAAGACAGTGATGTGTCTTCCCCTTCATCCCTGTGTTCCAGTTCCTGACCCATCTGCTGTGTGGTAAGGTCCCCAAACAGAATTTTGATGGACAAATGAATGATTCAGCCAACCCATCATTCTTTCTTCTGTTCTGGAAATCTAAAGACTATTAATAACACATGACCCTCTGTTCTTGAGAAGGTTAGAACCTTCCTCCACACCAAGTTTCTTAAGGTATTACCTGCCTGCTGACTCACAGTCTGACCCTTCCAGTTCCTGTTTTCAGGGCTGAAAAGCACGGCATCCCCTCTCAGCTGCCCCATGGAGTAGAACCAAGGAGACGAAGAGGGTTGGCTGGGAACCCCAATTCCTGTGCTTATACACAGACCTGAGGACCAAGAACTGGGGGAAGGCACCCAAGCTCCTAGCTTTCTACAGGTGGTGCTGTGAAAGGCAAAGTGTGGAACATGCTTGTGATCCAGGGTGGAAGGAATTGGCAGAGGACGGTAGAGGAAAGAGATCAGCCACGGTCATTCCTGCATCCTGGAAGACTCTGAAAATGGGAAATTTGCAGGTTGCACAGAAAAGCAGTGAGTGGCTTCTCTCTATTATGTGCCACTCAACTTATTGCTTGGGGAATACAGTATGGCTCAAATTCATTGTGTCAAATGCAGATACTCCATCGGAGTTCTCTAATTAGTATCTGGATCTCTCCCTCCCTCCCTCCCTCCCTCCCTCCCTCTCTCTCTCTCTCTCTCTCTCTCTCTCTCTCTCTCTTTATACTCTCTCTCTCTCTCTCTCTCTCTCTCTCTCTCTCTCTCCCCCTCTCTCCACTCACATGTAAGCTTGGTCTCCCCGACTTGAAACACAATATAAAGGTGTAAGATGAGTCACTCGTTACACCTCTTTCATCCCAGCCAACCCCAGACATTTAAACATTTGTACAGTCTATTTCTAACCTAGAACTCCTCATTGTAAACACCTTCTAAATCGCAAGTCTTTGTTCCTGTCTCTAATGAACCATGACTGTGCAAATTTCCTGATCAGTGCTCTAAACGGTTTTTTTGCTTCCTCTGGATTTCACCAAAAGAAACCACCAAGGCCTTCTACCAAATGAGTACACCTGAGAACTGATTGTAAAAAGCAAAACTAATTAGAACGGGTGCAGAGGAGGCAGAGTCACCTACGTGAAGCATCTGTCAGATTTTCCGCTAACTCTCTTGCATTTCCATCGCTAGGGCCAAATCTGTTTCTTAACCCTACACCCTTTCTTTCTCTAGTTCAAAACTTCAATAGGCTAAAGGACAGTGCATTAACCGCATAGCTCCCGTGGGTGCACACAACTCACAAAGACCTCCAGATGGGAATAAAGGAAATCATTTCCCTGACTGTGGAGTTGAGCCTTGTGTAAAATGATCCCAAGGCTAACATCCTCTCCTTGTTATTGTGTTTATTTCTTTATTGAAGGATACAGGGCTTGTTGCTTTATTCTAATTCAATCCAGTTTGCTCTGAGCAAAAATACCAGAATAGCATAACAAAATTAAAAGGAAAGTGTGATATCTAGCAAATTGAGCTCTATTCTGTGAGATGATAAACCAGCATACTTAAAATGTGGGGACTGGAGAGATGGCTTGGCAGTTAAGAGCACTGGCTGCTCTTGCAAAGAACCTGGGTTTGATTCCCATCATTCACATGGCAGCTAACAACTGTCTGTAACTCCAGTTCCAGGGGAATCTGACACCCTCTTCTGACCTCCATAGGCATCGCATGACATAGGTACACTTACACACATGAAGGCAATACACTTGTACACACAAAATATAAAGAATATTAAAAAAGAATGAATGTAGCCGGCCATGGTGGTGCATGCCTTTAATCCCAGCACTCGGGAGGTAGAGGCAGGCGGATCTCTGTGAGTTCAAGGCCAGACTGGTCTACATAGTGAGTTCCAGGACAGCTGGGGCTACAGGGAGACCCTGTCTCAAAAAAGACCAAAAAAAAAAAAAAAAAAAGAGTGAATGTGTTGGATTAGGAAAATGTCCCCATGGTTTTAATCATACTGCGCTGTTAAGGTGGTGTGTTTGTATCTATGGAGAGTCCGTGAAGCAGGAGAGATACCAAGCCTTCCATCCAAAGCTCATCAAGGGGAAGGCCTATGCCTTCTGGGTAATCTAGGGTGAGTGAGCACAAAATGGGTCATTTAGTCTTCAGTCCTCAGCACTTAATGTTTTCATCACAGGAACAAATGAGTGAAGAATTGTGGCTCCCACACATGATAAAATGAAGGCTGACTCTGAACAGGTTCTGAATCCCAACGGACCATGTTAAAGAATGAATGAATTGTCTTCAGACTTTAAAACAGCTAATCAAACTTTGCAATTGTCTGCATTAAAAGTTAAATCAGAGGCTGCAGAGACAGCTTGGTTAATAAAGTGCTTGCTTTGAAAATGTGACCTGGTTTGAGCCCCAGAACCCACAGATAAGAAGTCAGGTGTGGTAGTGTCTTTGGAATGCCAGGGCTGGGGAAGCAGAGACGGGTCACCCCAAGGCTCTCTGGCTAACCAGCCTGGCCTGGTGGACACGTTCCAGGCCAGTGAGAGATGGGCCCTGGCACAGAACAAGATGGGCAACACCTGAGGAACCAGAGGTTGACCTGTGGCCTCCACACGTGTGCCTGCACACACACAAATGTGCATACATAAAATTAATTTTTTCTTTTAATCCTTTTTTGGGATGAGAGAGAGAGAGGGGGGTACCCAAAAGCACAGCAGCAGCTGAGCCCAGCACTGAAGCACGACAGTTTTACACTTTAGTCTGCTCATTTAATTTCTAAAACTTAATGAAAGCTGCATTTCCCTCCAGTGCAGCCAGATTTCAACTTGGTTCTCAGTTATGGCGTCGGCATCCAGAATTGTGCCTTGCACTGCACAGGTGCTGGACAACTGTTTGAATCATGAATGAACATAAAGTTCTGCCAGTATTAACAACAAAGTAGATTTGAGTTTAGGCTAGAATTTTGGCTGTTGGTTCCTGGTTAGTGGGGGGGCAGGAAACTGAAGGTGTCCATGGATGCAGAGAAGAAAGTCAGTGAATTTGCCCAAAGATCCCGTTCCTGAATCAGAGTTGACTTAAGTTTTGGATTCAGGCACTGATTCTGCCTAGGAGTATATGGAATAGTGCATTCAAACATATCCAAGATCCAGACAGCACTGTTCAAGCCACCTCAACCTATTTCTTTTACTTAGGTGTTATGGTACACTGTAATACCAGACTAGTTACTAGTTGTAAATCTGAGCAAGTGCTTTGAACTTTCTGAACCCCAGTCTCCTCACCTGCTTATAAAAAAGAAAGAGGGGATTGGCAAGATGGTTCAGTGCGTAAAAGTACCTGCCACCAAACACGACAGCCTGAGTTCAATTCTTGGGGTCCACATAATGGAAGGAGAGGTTCAACTCCTTGCAAATTGTCCTTTGACTTTAAAAAAAGTAATATTTTTATGTGCATGAATGTATTACCTACAGATGTGTAAGTGTACCTGTGTTGTGCAGTGCCTGCAGAGGTCAGAAGAGGGTGTTGGATCCTCTGGAACTGGAGTTACAGATGGTTGTTAGCTGCCATGTGGGTGCTGGGAACTGAATCTGGGTCTTCTGCAAGAGCAGCCAATGCTCTTAATCACTGAGCCATCTCCCCAGCCCCCAAAGTCCTCTGACTTTCATGTGGGTGCTAAGACATGTGCATGTCCTTGTCCTTGAATAAATGCAATAACAACATTTAAAACAACAGCAATAATGAAAACTTAGAAAACAAGAAAAACACAAAGATCATTCCTACCAACTTTTCTAATCAAGATCCTTCAGCCCTAAACTTGGCATGGTGGTGCGAATTTGTAATCCTACATTTGTAAGGCAGAGGCAGAAGGAACTCAAGTTTCAGGCCAGTCTGGGCTACAGAGTAAGCCACATGTAACATCACTTATCTTAATAAAAGTACTTGAAAATTCGCTCTGCATCTTGGTCTAAGCATTAGTTTCATGGATGAGTAAAACCAGCTTTTTTCCTTGTAAACTTCAATGATAAATGACAAACTATCAAAGAGAACGTGAAAGTGTAGATTCACGCTTCTGGTCTGTCATCGGCAGCTCATAATTTGCTTGTACCAACTTTTTCCTTGTGAGGATGCAGCCAAGAAAGGTTGTGATGGAAGCCAATGGCTGAGCACCCTTGGCCACAACCACCTCGCCTCCTTCCGGCCTCTCTCCTGTCTTCCCAGACTTTAGGCCCCTTGTACTACCTTTGACACGGGCTCCTCATTCTCCTTTGATTTACAGACTGCTTTCTAGCTTCTTCGTGACCTTGGCTCTCATGTTTCTGGCTTCCCCTTGCCCTGGGTCTCATCTCTAAACCCGAGCCTCGGCACTGGCCCAGTTGGATGAGCCCTCAACTTTCAGCAGAGGTGGGGCTTGGATGCTATATTAAAACTTTGAATTCAAGATGACTTTTTCCCTTTAGAAGAGTTTTGTCTGATGCAAAGTTTCTACGCCTGTGCTTTCACTGGTCAACAACCCTTAGAGGTACTGTTCCTAGATGAGACCTAAACGATTCTTCCACCAAAAACTCAGCACATCTTAAAAACAGCTTGCTGGGTATTCATGTTTAAGGTGTGTGCAAAGTAGCTGTAGGGTGGTGAAGCAGGCAGGCCGTTCTCTTCACTGACACCAAAGGTTGATGTGGAGTGTGGAGATACAGGATATGCTTAGACTGCTAGAGAGAGCTAGGGTGAGGTTTTTAAGACTCGATTAAGGAACTTGGCTTTCGACTGAAAGGGGGAATGTGTAACTTTATGGTGCAGTCACAACAACCATCCATTCACTGGCTGCATTCCCTCCTAGAGGTTTCAGACATGGGAAATTCTAAATCAAGAACAGAATCCATTTAAGTTGCATAGATACAACGTTAGGACAAAAATATTCGCACTTTCAAGCGACTTGGCCATATGTCTCTGAGAAAGATCACTTTTTTGGTTCGAGAGGTAAGATCTTTTGGACAAAAGCCTTTTGAGCCCTAATTGCTAATAACTCACACTTTTAAGAGGTATTCGGTGAGGGTCGAGGCTGTAGTTCAGCTTGTAGAGTGCATGTCCAGCATGCACAAAGTCCTGGATTCGATCCCCAGCACTTCATAAACAGGACGTGGTGGCTCACATCTATAATTTCAGCACTCAGGAGGTAGAGGCAGGAAGTTTAAGGTCATCCTTAGCTACACAGAAAGTTCAAGGCCAGCCTGGGCTATATGTGACTGAGTCTCAAAAAATAACAGTGTGACTTGACTATGAATCAGAAACGCACATTCTTGTCTCTATGTCTTCTCCCACATCCCTGGAGTTAGGAAGGCAAGAAATTTCTGTCTAGGTGGAGGCATCTCCATTTGTCCAGCCCCCAAATAGTCATATGACAAGAATCTACTGAATACATCCTGTGAAATGTCAGTACCAGTATTTTCTTCCCAATCAAGAGAAGAGACTGCTTTAAATCACCCCAGGCGTGAAACATTGCTGGTGTGTGAACAGTTCAGTCCCTCAAGAATCACTTATATCAAGGAGGACCACCCTAAACTCAAGCCCTCCTGACCATGTAGGTTCCCATGGGGGTTCACAGGTCCAAATGAGACATTTGGCCACCTTATCAATCTATTTGGGCAAACCACAAGCAAATCATCAATGAATTTAACGTACCGTCTTGTAGCAGAGAACTGAGACTTCTGCCCTGTCCAAAGCTAAAGGGCTCCAATTAGCCAGTCCCATAGTAAAGACTCCTGGGTTTGACATCGAGTGTGACAAGCAGAAGAAAAGCTCATCAGCACTTGACCAGTACTCTCACTTAGGGTGCAGCTTTAAACTCATTCTCTCTGAGTTGTGAATGCTTAGCAGTGGACTAGATGAGGCATGTCTTAGATACACACACATCAAATGAAAAGTCCTTCTCAAAACGCCATCAACTTGTTATATCCTCAGAGCACACAGCCCTTGAAACACAGCCTCCCATATTATGGATCTCGGTTGGTTTTGACCCGAAGCAGCATTACCTAAGTGATGGTTTCTGAAAATCACCTGATAGGATGCTACCGTGGTGGTAGCAGTTTACCAAATATGGTTTACGCTCCAGAGAAAACCTTAGAGGAAATTCTGCATTAATACCAACGAACCACACAATAGCACCACCCCTAGAATGTGTCTGTCCTCTGAGGTAAAGGCTTGCAAGAGAACGACATTATTGAGCTAGAAGACCAGGTGTCTGCTCATTTTACAGTCACTGGGCTGGAAGGGACAATAAGTTCAGTCTACAAAGCTGGGATGAATGTTAAATGGAAAGCCACTGGCTGCTGGGTAGAAGAGACCTTTAGTGCCCCACCACTTCTTAAGGATGTTTTTGAAAAGATGAATACTTTCTTGGCTTATGCAGTGGAATATATGAAGAATGATTAATACCATTGAAGATATCTGTTGATTTGGAGACTGGCACACACAGCTGTGATTGGATCCTGGTGGCTGGAGTGGGGATGAAGGTTGAGTAGGCACTCAGTTGCAGTGGATCTAGGATGAAAGATGCTGGTGGCAGAGGCTCCCCAGAAGGGCTGTAGGCCACCCACCATAGATATATAGATCCTGTTGTGTGTTTTGGCTAGCTTCACAATGTTTATTCTCAGGAAGGTCAAGGATGACACAGACTTAAAAATTCCTTTCTTAATAGCGCTGAGGGCTACAGAACTCAAAAATTCTCTGTCCCCAAAGATCTTAATCCTTTATGCAGATTATGTTACTAGGGCTTAATGTTAGAAAAATAGTTTTTGACAGTCTTTTACAATGGTCTACTCTGGCCAGTCACCTCCCAGCAAATTCTCCCTGTGAGTTACAATTCTAGCATCCGGAAGTACAGGCTCTAAAGTAGATGATGAGAGCCCTTGCTTCCCTATTGATTATCTGACCTTAGAAGAGTTGGGATGACTGTTGATCCTGACTGTGCCTTAATTCTCTAACCTATAAGATGGACATAATTCCCTTTTATGAGTTGAATGAGGCACTTCAAGTTAGAGAGACAGAAGTCAGCCCAGCTGTAGAGTAAGTTGTTAAGTGCATTTTTTTACTATCTAATTTCCATTTTACAGTCAGAGAGACTGAACTGGTGGAAGCCTGTCATTGTGTTGGGTAGGAGAAGTAGCAACAAAGTTATCATCTGTTTCTGCAACATTGTTTACACCTTAGAAGTATCTCCTAGCTTATATCTGCCAGATGCCCCCGTTACATGGGAGCTTTGCTTCCTAGAGGCCTATCTAGCAGAACTCTAGAGCTGGCTCAGTGGTGAAGAGCACTGGCTGCTCTTGCAGAGGACTGGGGTTCTGTTTCCAGCACCCACATGGTGGCCAACAACCATCAGTGGCTCCATTTCCAGGGGAGCCAATGCCCTCTTCTGGCCTCCGCAAGTTTGCAGGCACAGGCGCACTTACAAACATCACCCACATGGTGGCCAACAACCATCAGTGGCTCCATTTCCAGGGGAGCCAGTGCCCTCTTCTGGCCTCTGCAAGTTTGCAGGCACAGGCGCACTTACAAACACGCAGACAAAGCACCCATACACGTAAAATAAAAATAAGTAGGGGCTGGAGAGATGGCTCAGCAGTTAAGAACACTGACTGTTCTTGCAGAAGACCAGGGTTCGAATCCCAGCACCCACATGGCAGCTAACAGCTTTCCGTAACTCCAGTTCCAGGGGATCAGACAGCTTCTTCTGTCTTTCATGGGCATTGCATGACACGGGTGCACTTACCTACATGCAGGCAATATACAAACATAAAATAAAATAAATAAAATATTAAAAAATAAGTAAAACAGTAATATCTTGGTTATTTATGACTTTTCATGATAATCAGAATCATCCTAAACATCCTCCGTAGTCTAGGTTGGGAATCATGTCATTCTAAATATACCCCAGCAGATACCACTGCTACCTTTCCCCACTCCGTGGATGGAGCATCTGTTGTGTTCCTTTAGGGGGCACAGCTACAAGTGTCAAGAAAGAGTGTGAACCCGTGTGCACCCAGAGCAGAAAGCTTAAATGAGGCACATTAGTTTTGTAATGTGTTATTAAGTGATCTAAAACTGCCTGTTTCAAAAAAGGATTATAAAATTATTATGTATATTAATATATTGTAAAATACATATATGAGTCTATCCAGGTCCATTAACATAGCCTATAATTAAAACACACATATACACATATATCACACACACACCAGACATATATACACATTACACACACATACACACACACACAAAACACATACACACCATATACATACCACACATACACATACATACACACCACATACATACCACACACACACATATACCATATACAAACCATATACACCCACACTCTATTTTATGTAAAACCAAAGGAGATAATACCATTACAGATTTACTTCTGTTTTATTTATTTTGCTGTGTTCATGATAATCTCATTTTTTACCACTTAACTCAGGCACCATATCTCTGGCAGCCTTTCCTACTGTGCCTGTGCTGGGGAAGACGCCCAACCTCTGACCTCTCCTATCTTCCTCCCTAGTGTTACAGTGAGAGTTTAAAAAGCTTGGCCCTCTCTCCGGATGATGCCTGCAGACTTAGGACCGATGATCAGATCATATGCAGGAAGCCCTGCACGATCTTTCAGGAGAGGCTGGGATTGAGACATGGCAGTTGGCTGGGGCAGATAGAGATATGTGCTGTTAGCACCGCCTCGGGCCTTATTCCAATACTCAGCATTAATCACTGTGTCTTGTACACAGCAGCACTCAGGAAGTGGGTACTGACCTAATGTCTGATTTTCTGGGTGGATAAATGAACATCAGGCATATCAGAATCTGATTGACAAATAGATGTGTCACCAAGGCATAAGTTGCAAGAATCAGGTCCTAACAACAACAACACCCTGTAAGGAAACGGGGTTCCCAAGAGAACCAAGCTCACAGGAACCTACCAGGACCCCTGCTGTTTCCCATCTTAAGCGTGTCTCACTACAAGCATAATCCTAGTAACCAAAACATACAAAGCCAACGTTGGGAACTCTGAGTGTGCAGTACCACAGCCCTTACCTGCCGGTGCTGTTGGGTGACTGGATAGCTCAGGCCTGTGATGGGTGGATTCTGCATTTTCTGAAGCAGGATCTTTTGCTGAAGAGGCAAGGGTGACCTTAGCAAAGGCTGGCTTGATGCAGGTTGGGTGGGTTGGGATGGTGGTGGCTGCGGCTGCGGCTGCTGCGGCGGCTGCTGCGGCTGTGGTGGCTGCTGAGTGTAGTGTAGGAGAGAAGGCTTGCTCTGGGAAGGCAGAGCAGAAGGCATCTGTTGGCTTGCTTGATCGGAGTTAAAGTGAAACAAGGGCTTGGTGCCGCCGTGCCGGGGCTCCAAGGCTGCATGTGGGTTATTAATAAAGCTCCGGCTGAGATCCTGAGGCTTTTGCTGCAGGAGCACATCCAGGTGCCCAGCCTGGGTCGAAGGGCTGGCCTTGTACATGTAGTTGGCCACTGCCTTTGACTGGCTGCTGCTTCCAGCTCCCCCAGGCATGGGCGAGCCCTGTGGGCTAAATGGCTGCTGGCCGAAGGAAGAACTGGGGATTTTCTCTTGCACAAAGGGCCCGGGCGAGGGGACAGCAGAAGACTGAAACGCTGACCAGTTGGGAGGCGGCGGCTGCGGCTGCTGCTGCTGTTGGTGCTGCTGCATCCGGGCATGCTGAAGGCGGTTAGCAGCTATCTGCTTGAGCTGCTGGGCATGGGATACCTCCTGCCAGCTTGGCAGGGCCCGGCTTGAACCTGATGCTGTCTGAGGCTGAGCTTGGCTCTGAGGGACTGTAGGGACTGGGGATGAAGTGGAGAGGGCAGAGTTAGCCAGGGAGAATGCAGGGCCAGCTGATGGGGGCCTCAGCTGGGGAGACCCCGAGGGGCCCTGGGCCAGGCCAGGTGAGTATTCACTTTTAATCACGATCTTCTCTCCAGGCAGGGAGGGTCTGGGTGTGCTCCTCTGGCTTTGCTGACCCAAGTCAATACCGAAGGGGTCATCCTGCTTGATGGTGGCATTGATCATGTTCTCCAGTTCTAGATCGCTCATAGGAGGCACTGAGATGTTGGTCAGTTCATTGAACAGTTCCTGTAGCTCAGGATCCATCAGTTGCTCTCCAGGGTCATCTCCATACCTACTAGTGAAAATATTCTCCTGGGTCATTTGACCCTCCATGTGTTTACTGCAAGATACAGTCTCCCCTGGCTCCTTCTTCACCTCCTTTAAGCCCATGGTGAACATACTGTTGCCAGGAGAGTGTGCAGGGGGTGGCAGAGTGGTAGTCTTTCTCAGGGCCGCATGGCTCATGGGCAAGGCCCCTGGCATCATCTGACTTTGTCCATTATTTACTGGCAGGCCCCCCTGACCCGTAGAAAGGTTCTCCCCAACCCGGATCCTCTTGATATCAAGGAACAAGTTGTCGACAAAGCCATTGGGCCTCTTGCTGCAGGCAGGAGACGGGCTGATGGCTTGCTTTCTTTTCAAGGAACCCTGGAGCTGAAAGACAGAAAGGAAACAGGAAAGCAAGGCATGAGATGCCAATATAGTTATACTTTTATTTTTTACTTTACATTTTTTTATTTCTGAGAACTTTGGACATGAGTATCATCTTTGTATTATTTCCTACCTCCTAGTCCCCCATCAAACCCTCCCGACCTCCCACTCCCTCTCAATTTCTTGTCCACACACACACACACACACACACACACACACCATATACCGAATTCCTTTTGTCATGTTCATGTGCACCTGGGTTTAGGGCTGTCCATTTGAGATTAGATAACCTCTCAGGGAGCTAGTCCCTAGAGAAACTGATTAGTTATACTTTTAATCAAGAGCAGAGTATATTTAATTTTTTAGCTTTTAATTTTATTTTAACTTTTCTGGAGATACTAACTCATTTGTCTCAGGCTGGCCTTGAACTTGCTATGTAGCTAAGGATGACCTTGAACCTCTGATCCCTTCTGGTTCTGCCTTCCCAACAACTAGGATTACAGATGTGTCCCATCATGCCCAGTTTATGAGGTGCTGGGATTGAACCCAGAGCTATGTGCAGGTTAGGTGTGCAGGTTAGGTAAACCCTCTACCACCTGAGCTACAGCCCCTACCTCCAACATTGTATGTCTTTTCCATTTAGGCACAAGATAGGGGGAAATTACATGGATGAAGCATACCGTAGAGCACAGCAAAATACAGAAGCAAACCAGAATACGATGACGTTCGGTTTGAGGCACTGCAGTCCCCATGACTGGCGCACAGGCTAACAGATGAAGGATTCTCCTAACATATGAGGTTATTCACGGCACCCAAACATGTTTTTCTTTTACCAGAATTGAGAAAAATATCTCACATGCATGCACATGTAATCCCAGGCAAATACACACGTTCTAAACGCCCATAGTTGACCAAGTTGGAAAGCGCCAGTTAGGTCTAAAGTAGTACGAAATTTCTAGGTTTTTCCCAGCTCCTCCTTCCTCTCACCTGAGACCTAGGTACCTGTGTATACTGTCCCTGGCAACAACACTGTGTGGACACACAGACACATGGGGTTAGCATTTAATGAGACACTGTACACACAGGTTTTCCCAGAACTCATTTCTTCTGCTGTCTGTCTCTAAATCTTGTAACAAAACCAAGGTACTGAGAGGCAGTACTGCATGGGTGTTCAGAGTGCAGGCCCTGAGTAGACTAAGTCATGCTCACATCCTGTGCTGTCACTGGAAAACTTACATTTCTGAGCCTCAATTTCCTAATCTGGAAAATGGGCACAATAGCACTTAATTCACAGGAAGAACCAGATAATGCATGTAGAAGTTTAGCATATATACTTGCTATAGTAACTCCACAAACCATAGTTTAAAGGAAAAGTTTATGGCTTATTACATTCCAATTTTGTTGTTTTTGTTTTTGAAACAGGGTCTCGTGTGTAGCCCTGGTTGTCCTTGAACTCACTATGTCAGACCAGGCTGGTGTGGAACTCACAGAAATACATCTGCCTTTGCCTCCTGAGCACTGGGATTTAAGGTGAGTACCACCACGCCTAGCCTGGATTCCTATGTTCTGAAAGGAGTTTATCTACACAACCACAAGTCTGTGCAGTTCTTGAGGGTCAAAGTACTGCACTGACTGAGCCAGTGAACAGACTGAACTTTCTGAACCTCACACCCACTGAGCAAGGCTCAAGGACTACACGGCCACTCCACAGTGTTTAAAGGGGATAAACATTCACCACTGCTCCCCGGCAGACAGTGTGTTTGTCTCTCAAGAGAGGCTGTATCTTGCAGCTCGGCATTCCCAGAGCTGCTGAGCGGTCGGGATATTGAAAGCAGCTGAGGCAGACATGCCTCTCAGAAAATTCCATTGCCTCTCTCTTCACTTCTTGTTTGCAGCCACTCCCTCACCCTCTTGAAGACTTCTAGGCAGCCTAATTAAGAAAAGGAAATTCATATAACTGCCTGTACCTTATAGGCCATGGATTTTAAACAGGTGACTTGTCTTAATCTTCAGAACGGCCCCATTGGATGTACATTATCATTTCATTTTATAGATAAGGAAAGCAAGTCTCAGAGAGGTAAAGTCACTTTGCTAAGGTCACGCAGCTAGTTAATGGCAGACCCAGGATTTAACTGAAGGTCTGTGTGGGTCTCAAGCCTGTGTCATTTCATTCAGCTTGTCTAGGGCTAAGGTTTACTTGGCATGGAGGTCAGTGGCAGTGAGCACAGAGCCACCTTAGAACTCAGGTAAAGAGAGAAGGGATTGGGAAGGTTTGGGATACAGCGGAAGGCTGAATGTGAAACTTATTCCCTGCCACCTAACTGCTAAGATCTGTTCTGGTCACCCTGTCCCTCACCTGGCTTGTCTACTCACAGATGCACGGAACTATGATGAAGTTTCGGTGTTGGTAAACAGGGCATTGACTGTTCACAGTGGCTGACTGGTGACTTGGGAGAGGAACCCGACTCAATCAGGGCAAGCCCGTTCCTTCCCTGGAAGTTCTAGATGTGGAGAGAGTGAGACCAGACCCTCTTGGCTGCTGCTTAGTGAGTTATCAAGCTTAGGAGCTGTTGTTCCAGGACATCAACCAAAGGTATAGAGGAAGTGAGCCATAGAGAGGCCGGGCAGAGCAGAGTCTGGGTGTGAGCCCTTCACTTTCTCTGATACATTATGGAATCTTTATAGTGATGTCCCCTGTGGCTGGAGCTAAGAGGAATGAGACTTCAGTTGCTTTCTGCTAAGTCCCTGGAGATGTGACATTCAGTGCCAGGCAGTCTGCAGCAGGGCCGGGACAGTCTTTGTTCCTGCATGAAATGTTTTCCCCATCCACTTCCCTGTTCTGTCTTGTCTATGTGCTGGCTAATGTGAACCAGCACTGCAGCTGACAATCAAGGTGGCCACAGTGTGTCCTGGGGTCGGGATGAGCCAGGACCAGAGATTCGGCCACGTTACTTGTGGTTCGTTTCAACTTAAGCTGCAGTTGAAGGTTCTTTTACACCAACAACAAAAGGAGATGTTCTTCTTCCAGGTTTGGGTTATGGCCTCTGATTTATTTCCCACTGCTTTGAAAAACAAATCAAAAACCCCAAAACCTGTTCTGCCAGATTCTCCCACTAAGCCAGCCACTCCCTGAGGCACAGCAGGCAGTGTGGGAAGCGCTCTGACTCTCCAGACCACCAGGAGTGTGGAAGCTCAGGAGGAGCAACTGCTGTGTTGGTCCTGGTAACAGAGTCCTTTATTCAGGGCCCATGTTCCAGGATTGAGCTAAGCGCTTCACCTGGGTGATCTCACTAAATTCTCACAGCTCTCAGATTCTGCGGAACAATCGTCTCAGTATTGTTTTAGTGTATTGACCCTTTCCATCTGCAGATGAGAAGGTGAAGTGTAAAGACTGGGTAACAATTAGTGACAATGAAATCAGAAATCAAGAAATGTCCATGGTCGAGTTTGCTCTCCGTAGTAAACGGGACCTCCGTTCTCAAAGAGCTAAACGCCACCCACATCCACACACTGAGAGGCCAGAGACCTGAGGCGGATTCTGACACTGACTTAGCCACATTAGCTGGAGATTTCACTTCTCTGGGGCACAGTTCTCTCAGCTGTAATAAAATTGCCTCTGGGGTCACTTCCTGCCAAGATCTAGACGATGGGGAGCATTGAGGAGAGAGGCATGAAGATAGCTGCTGGTCACAGCTGAAGGGATGCCTAGAATCAGGACTGGAGGGTGATGTGGCTCCATGAAGACAGAGAGATGTCATCAAAACCCAAGTGGGGGCTGGGGACGCTGCTCAGGGGTGGAGTACTCGCCTGGCATGTGTGGAGCCCTAGGGCCAATCCCAACACTGAAGAAACAAAACAAACAAAACCCACTGGGCATGATACTTCACTGACAGAACTTTGGGGAAAGTTTGTGTTGGAGAGAGGCTGTGTTCCACCTTCTAGAAGTTTCTAATCATAGCTATCTTACTAAAACCCATCAAATGCACAGATGCAGTAGGCATACACCAACTCTGAACACAGTGCCATCTAAACGATCCTCAAAGCCCACCTTTTACTTTGAAGTATTTCCTGTGCTAGAGTAAATGTCTTCCATCAGACACATGGGCTTGAGTTAGGATCCATCTTAACAGAATTTCTTAAAGTCCCCTGTCAAATGCAGCTGAGGAGGAAGAGAGCTAGTCATTAAAGCCTCAGTGAGAAATGCAATACCAACTTACTGAAGAATAAGGTCCTAAGGGAAGAAAACTTACCAGTGGAATGACAGATAACGAAGGCTTTAATCAATGAAGGTTTTAAATGTAGAGGGATGGGGTTGGACTAGAGGACTTGGGAGATTGTGAGCCAGGAAGACGGGAATGTTAGAATGTGTAGGACAGTATATGTCCTAGGGCCAGCGGGGCCAACCAGTTCTGGAGAGCAGTTACTCACACTGACACAGTGGAAGAAGGATCTCCAAAATGCCTTTCTATCTTAGGCTGACTTGCCCATCATGATGGACACAGTGCCCAGGGCCACAGCAGACTTCAGGCCTACTAAAATGATTTGTTAATTCATCTGAAAATGAAAGCAAATAGTGAGCTTTTAAAGTAAATAAGTGTTTCCATATATTGTGATGGTTAACATCAACTGTCAACTCGTCAGGGTCTAGAATCACCTAGGAGACACGCCACTGAGCCTACCTGTGAGGGGTTCTAGATTAGGATAACCCCTGAGTGTGGATAGCACCATTCCGTTGCCTGGAGTCCTGAACTGAATTAAAAAGGAGAAAGTGAGCTGAGCACCAGCATCCATCTCCCTCTGTTTCCTGAGTGTGGCTGTGATGTGACCAGCCGCCTCATGCTGCCAGGCCCCCCTGCTATGATGGACTGGATCCTCGAACCCTGAGCCCAAATAAACCCTTCTTCTTTACTGAAGTTGCTTTCATCAGGTATCTTGTGACAGCAGCATGACAAGTAACTCATATAAAATATAATAATAATAATTTATCTTTATGCCAAATCTGCTCCAAAACACAATTTTTAATATTTTTTCAAGGAAGAAAATATTCTCAAATTAAAAAGGGCCAAGGCCCACAGAAGGCCCACACGTAACAACCACAGCACACTGAAAGCTTTTCTTTTTTCTTTTTTCCTTGCTTTCTTTCTCTTCATTCTCTCCTCCCACTTCTTCTTTGTGGTACTAGGGGTTGAACCCAGGGCCTCATGCATGCCAGGTGAGTGCTCTACTACTGAGCCCCGACTTCAGCCTTGAGTCCATTTCTGGACAGGCATTCTATTGGGGTGAGTGTCACTGAATTATTTCACAGCACTCCAAAGCTTGTGAAGGAACTGTGGCTCCTGGGATTATGACAGGAACAGCCAGGGGTGGTGGTGCACACCTGTAATCCCAGTCCTGGAGGCCGAGGCAGGACGTTCATAAGCTCAACACCTGCCCATGTTGTATAGCAAGACCCCTTGTCAGGCAGAAGACAGCAGTGCTGTGAGGCAGTGAGCCAGCACAGGGTGACCAGGCCCCAGTGACCTGCGTCTTGATTGCTGACATTCTGCTCGCTTCCCGGTCAGCTTCTGCCTTACCTCATCCCAAACTGTTCTGCAGAGTGTGCAGAATGAATCAAGACATAAGAGCACTGCAGTGAAGATGCACTGCATGTCCAGGGCACAAGGAAGGACATTTGGGACCCCTGAGGATGATGGCAGGGAGAGAACGGTGACATCATTGGCTAGAGGTTGATGGTGAAAGTTCAGTATGTCACCCCTGCAACTCCATTATAAGAAAAGAAAGGGACAAGGGCTCACTCCACCAGTGAAAGAGATTTATTAAGCACCCAGAGAAAGTTCTCAGCCATATCCTATCAAATCATTCCTGGCATAAAGGAGACGAGGAGATGTTGCAAATGACCAGGCTGGTGTCAGGATGCAAAAGCCTTCAGTCAGTGCCATACTCTCCACACTGCCTGTGCACTGAAGAGCGCTGTGTGTGTGCGCGCGTGTGCGTGTGTGTGTGCGTGTGCGTATGCGTGCGTGTGCGTGTGTGTGTGTGTAAGGGTGTTGCTTATGCTTGAAGAGCATTTTTAATTTCACATAAAAAATCCAAAATTGCCACGTTGATTGTGCGTGTGTGTGTGCGTGTGCAAATGCGTGCGTGTGTGTGTGTGTGTGTGCGTGTGCATATGCGTGCGTGTGTGTGTGTGTGCGTGTGCAAATGCGTGCGTGTGCGTGTGTGTGTGCGCATGTGCGTGTGTGTGTGCATATGCGTGCGTGTGTGTGTGTGTGTGCGTGTGCATATGCGTGCGTGTGTGTGTGTGTGTGCGTGTGCATATGCGTGCGTGTGTGTGTGTGTGTGCGTGTGCATATGCGTGCGTGTGTGTGTGTGTGTGCGTGTGCATATGCGTGCGTGTGTGTGTGTGTGTGCGTGTGCATATGCGTGCGTGTGTGTGTGTGTGTGCGTGTGCATATGCGTGCGTGTGTGTGTGTGTGTGTGTGTGCGTATGTGTGTGTGTGTGTGTGTGTGTGTGTAACGGTGTTGCTTATGCTTGAAGAGCATTTTTAATTTCACATAAAAAATCCAAAATTGCCACGTTGATTTTGAGATTTTTGCAATGCATGCACCCTTTCATAGTCACCTGCACGTTCCTTTGGGGTGTGACCTTGCACACAACAAGTCCAGTCTGGTTTGCGCACCACCCAGGAATCTTGACTTTCTTGCTGAGATCCAGAAAGCTGTTGCTTTTAATCCCCACGCAGCCCTCAGTCTTCTACCTGAATACCTCTCTGATTGTTTAGGTCTACCGTCTCTGCTGGGGTAGACATAAGTCTGCTCAGGCCAATGTCCACAAACAGTGACCTGTCTTCCCCAGGGCAGGGGATGGGGGTGCCAAGAACACTTATGGACGACTGGGGTCCGTCAGTAAACAGCTCCATTTCAAACAGCTGGGCTTCACTCTTCCGAAGGACTGGAAACAAACTTACTGGAGGGATTTGAAAATGCCATGGTTGCACAATCCCCTGGTTTTTGTTTCTTTCCCTGCCCCTATCCCTTTCCACAAACTAAATGCATCCTTTGTCTTCTGTGCTGCCCTAGAAACAGGGAATGTGCCATACAAAGGTAACAATTCAGTCCATAGGTCACATTCTCCCCCCTCCCCAAATAGATTCCTGTCTTTCTCAACCAGGCATACACACAAGAACCAAATGTGCAGCTGTCTGGAGACTGAAGGGTTTATCTGGGTCCCACCATCTGTGAGCTTTCCTCAGGGCTAATTAGAGATGGGATTGGGGCTAGAAGGAGGTAAAGGCCAAGATGTGATTTTCTATTTGATTGTTTATGTCAAATGTTTGGGATCTTGGAATAATAAATTTGAGTTCATCAAAATCCTTGAAGGTGTAATTCCTCCCGGGCCTTCATTTCCCTTGGGAAGTATCTCTTCCAACTTCACCTTCAACCCGCAAACCATCCACTGAGGGGAAAGAGGGGTTGGAGATTTTTGGCCTTTGCCTAAAATCTTAAAAAGCTTCCATTTCCTTTTTGGTGCTTGGAGTTCTGAAGTCTCTGTATTGCTAAGTATTGCTAGTTGTTCATATAGCAACCAAGTGTGTCCAACCAGAACGTAAGCTCTGGAAATGTGGGTCCTGGGTCTCACAACTCACCACGCTCCTGATAGTGCTTACCATAGGCTTGGTGTGACTAAAGTGCTTCTTAAAAGAGTTCTTTTGTTTATTTTGGTTCTCAGGATGGCAGATCCTTTTCGGCACTGAGTCAAGTGATGGTAAGAAGTCTGTGGCTTGTGGGGAGTATTTGCATGTCCAATTCATAAGCAACACATTTGGTTTGAGTGATCATGTCCTTTGGGGGAATGGAAAGCCCAGAGAACTGGGCTGCTGACAAGGATTTACCACCATCAAAGTGAAGCAAAACTGAAGGGCGTGGGAGGCGTGGCGAGGGACACAGGTGGACCTGCACCCCCTGAGGGGGTTCCTGGCAAGGGCTGCAGTTCAGAGCCTCATCTTGACTCCCATCATGCTTGGGGAACAGGCTGGAGCTGCAGGGCTGCAGAGTAGTGGGCATGTGGCTTCCTGTGCGGATTTTAGAGACTTTTGCTCCTTCAAGAAAAGTTGTGAGACTTGTGCTAGTTGGTTGGGAGTTTTGTTGTTGTTAGTAGATGAGCTACAGAAAGCATATCAGACCTAGCTGACATTTTTTCCCCAGTAACTTTGCTCTGTAAGATTTGGACTCTGAATAAAGAATTTTCATAACTTTAGTAAAAAATAAGAACTATTCTTTATGAAATCCAAGATAAAGGTTGTTTACTATTTACATTTGAGGACACACACACACACACACACACACACACACACACACGGCTGACTTTTAGTTTGCTATGTAGTGCAGTTGGTCTCAAACCCACAATCCTTTTGCTCACGAATGCTGGGATTATAGGTGGATGCCACCATATTCAACCCAAGGTTTTATATAGAATCAAAAGTGCTACAAATTCAGAATCTTGCAGGGAAAACCAACAAACATATTATCCCTCTAAAGATACTGTGAAGATACCTCATATTCTAAAAGTTCATTGATGTCTTTCCTCTGTCTCCCTATCTTAGATTTAAAGTCTGGCTTATAGATTAATTAAAAGGCTTAGAATTCACCTCAGGAACATACTCATCATGAGGGGCCCTTCATGGCAGACCTGACTGTACACTTCCACCACCCCCCGCCCCCGCAGCTCCCAGAAGTGTCACTTCTGAATTTATCCTCTCCCAGCAAAGTATTCACTGGGGAAGACGAGAACCAGCCTAGAGATGGAGGCGTCGTCTGTCATTAAGGTAAATGGAGGCTGCTGGATCTGTACAGAGCATGAGATTCAGCTGCTCATGACCTGCGTTTCCAAGTGCTGCTTTCTTATTTACTGCACAAACCTCAGGCAGCCACTTCCATCACCTGTACAATGGGGACAGTGCTAGTATATCTTGGGGTTTCAGTGACATGTGTATAAAGGACCAGCAACCTCCAAGCTCAGTTTTTCTATACGGGAGGCAGACTTTAAAACTTTATTTTTATTTTATGTGTATAAGTGTATCGCCTGCATATATGTAAGTGCAATGCTTATAGAGGTCAGAAGAAGGCATTGGGTCCCCTGGAACTGGAGTTAGGGACTGTTGTTAGTTGCCATGTGGGTGCTGGGAACTGAACTAGAGTCCTCTGTAAGAACAGCCAGTGCTCTTAACTGCTGAGCCATCTCTCCAGCCCGAGAAGCAGACTTGAAACTAAGCTTGTCTGAGATGTTCTGCTGTCACTCTGATGTCCTGTGTGCCAGGCACAGGCTAGGAAAAGATTAAAATTCATTTTCTCCTTATCTGTAAGATTGTAATTCTCATCTTCTGTAATTGGTATTAAGTATGAACAGTGATATAAACAGATCATACTTAATACCAATTATAGACGATAAGAATGCCCATGTCTTATTGTTGTTATTAGGACCAAGTCACTGATGCTCAAAAAGAGCCCAGAAGCTTGCTCTTCAAGCATCACTGGGAAGGAGGAGGAATAAGATGCTCAGGAAATCTATGGTAATGTCCCAATAAAACCCAATGCCTTGCACAAAAAACATTTGGCTTTTTGACACAGATATTGCTATGTAGTCCAGGCTGGTGTCAAACTCATGATCCTTCCCTTTCAGCCTCCTGAGTGCTAGAATTGTAGGCATACAGCACTTTGCCAAGACCCAGTATGTATTCATAACAAAATCCTTCATTCTCAGTGAATGCTAGAAGTAACAAAAACAAGCAAACGAAAAAGAAAGGGCTGGTCTGCCTGAGCACAAAGTAAAGAGCAGCTGTACAATGTGATCGCTGCTCTGCAGAACTGTGCATGGGGTGAGTTGTAGAGAGGAGGGAATTCTGCCTAAGAAACCGAGGAAAGGAATCCTGTGTTCTCACCATGATAGTCCTCAAATATCCAAGCAGATATGATGCTCCAAGGTATTCTAATGGACTTCCAATATTTGCTCATTCATTCATGCAAACAGATTCTAACTTAGCATCAATTATGCTTTGATAAGAATGCCCGTGTAGTAAGATTGTTGGAAGGACAGAGTCTTCAGAGTTCAGAATGAGTGTAGAAGGTTGCTCTTAGAATATTTTTGGTTAGAAGGGAGGGTGAGTGTGATCATGACAGTGTAAACAAATTCTAATGCAAAAGGACTGCTTAAATCAAAATACCATGACACATACAGGAAAGTACTGTAAGGAGATCTACTACTTTGTATATTAACTTTAAAAATGGATTTAGGTGGCGTAAAAAGCCAGAGGAAAATGTATTAACTCAAAAATCACCTGAAAAAACACATACAATATTTGAACATGAGTGAAGGTATGTATCTGAAGGCTACATAACAAGAAACACAGTGCCAGACAGGAGAAACCTCCCTTTGAGTTGTTGATCAGGGTAGTCCAGAGACGCCCGAAATAACACAGGCTATTGCCGGAGTCTTTGATGACCTCCCAGAACTTGAAGGTAAGACCCGATTGCTGAAGACAGGACGTACTCCAGTCACAGAATTTGGAGCAATGGAGCTGTAATTGGCCTGAAGGCTGCCTTCTACCTGAAGGTTGGCTCTCATAGTTCTAGAAGACACTATGCAAGTTGCTAAGGGATAAAAATCAATCTGTGGTCCAGCCCAATAACAACGACTGAAACCGCAAACTACCTGGTGCAGTAGTGGCGCTGTTATCTAGGAGGTAATCAACAGCTGTCTACTTGGACTTAAACCCTCTTAATGGGAGGGAACTCATGGGTGGCACTGTAAACAGAAGCAAATACACATGGCTGGAGAGGTTATAGATCCTAGAGAAAATCCTCTCTCTGTCATATCTCTAGACAAATGAAATTTCTTACTATGTGTTAAATATAGATCCTTATCTTTACAGACAAGTAAAGTGTACACCACTCATCAAACACACAGAGAATATATGTCTGAGAGATGCCCAGCCCTACACACTTACAGTATAACCTCTATGCCTAAGGCTCATGGAACATAACAGAACAGGGGTAGAGAGAAGCTTCCTTATACAACAGAGTGCGATACACACAGGAGGCCACAACTGGCTAAGTTTTAGAGAATAAGAGACTGTAGAGTCTGTGTCCCTGGATAGGACTCCTATACTAAACCTCACCCCACCCATGGCTCAGGGACCATTGCAGAAGAGGGGGTGGAAAGACTGTAAGAGCCAGGGTTGGGGCCTGAACAAAAGGAAACAGAGGCTTTCAGGCCTCTGGGAACTTGCTCATGAGTTGCAGCAATGGTGACAGCATGTGTAAGTCCCATGCTGACTCAATCAGACAAAAACACAGCATAGAGTGGGGGAAATGGGCACCAGGCCCCAACCTGAGCCGAGGAACTATTGATAGTGATTACTGCGGGATGAGGGGGAGCAGATCTTCTTTAAGGGAGAGACTCTACATAGGCTGACTAGACTAGACTCCAGTGGAGAAACTTGCACTGAGGGCCCTCTGGGTACAAATGCTTGACTGGACAGTACTTAACATAGTACTTAACACAGCTGTGGGGGACAGGGAGTCAGCGGGGGCAGGGAGGAGGCCTACATTTTATTCTGATTGATCATACGAAATGTATAAAACTTTGGGAAAAAACACAGAAGTACATCATAAAATTGAAAAAAAAAAAGATTTTTAAGAAGCTCAAAGTAGAATTTCTTTCCCATTAAATGATATCATTCCAGCTGCATTCGTTGACAACGATGTCCTTGGTCATCCTGAGTGGTCACCACAATCACTGCTAGGCAGAGCAGGGACCCACAGGATCCTTTCAGAGATGGACTCCGGACAGCAAACACAGAAAAGAACATGGGATCCTCCAAAAGCCCAAAGGGGGAAAAATAGCTGTTTTGTGCAGAAATACTTTAACCATGACTCACTTTTTGCCCAAAATATATCGAAGTCAATCCAAAGTAAACGCTATGTCTAAAATGTTGGTGACGCGTTTGGAACGTTCCTCTCAGCAGAATGTTCAGCACACTAAGCAGCACTGGTCCTGAGCCTGCCCGATCTCCTCCACGTGGACGGTCCAGACCCAGAGCCTCCACTGCAAGGCCTCGCTCAGAGCCCAGCCTGCCTTGTCATACTCTTTGGCTCTGCTGTGATGACTTTAGCACTTCTTGCTTCTGGTTATTCTTGGCAACTGGCTCAGGTGTGTGAGTTTTTCACTTCAGTACGATTTCAAAAGTCAACAGAAGAGACAGTACTCTGTGCTTCCCGTCGCTCCAGGAGCCCAGCACAGCCCCAGGCTAGGGAAAGCCTCACTGACTGTCTGCTGATTTGTTTTATTGAGCAGCTGGTGGTCTGGGAAGTAGGTTGAATGGTGTATGGGCCTGCTGTGTTTCCTGGCCCACGGTGCCGACCCACATCCCCTTTGTAAGCCTCGCTGGCTGCTCACACCCCCTGGTCCTGCTATAGAGCGGCAGGGGTGGGAAGGAGCAGGGCGGCTGCTTTCTGTGCACGTGGGAACCAGACCCCCTCCGAATGCTGGCCGGTATCCGTCAGCCTCGGCGGCAGAGTGAGCTCTAGGACTGTGTTCAGTGTTGGGGTTGGAGTGGGGCTACTACCAGCCCCATCTTTTCATAGCGCGGCATCAAAGCCCTTAGTTTCACCGCAGCAGTTTCGACCCTCGGTGACCCAGCTGACTTAGCGATATCAAAAGTCCCTGCTTCCCAGGCTCTGTCTCTAAGTCACAGTCTCCTCCCTCTTCAGTCTTCCTCTGCTTTCAGCATAATGAGCTACTGAGACTCTGACTCCAGCTCCGTTCTGAAGACTCTGACCTTTCATCTTGCCTCTTTCTGGTCCTCTGTGTTTTCCACATAGCGACAAAAGCTACATCCTACTCAGACCCAACATCCAACTTCACCACAGTCACACTGTTCCCTCCCCTCCTGTCCCCTCCCTTCCTGTCCCCTCCCCTGGGCTCCCCTCTATTCCTTTCCCCTTTCCTCTCCCCTTGTTTTTCTCTTT
>NW_008353597.1:1665323-1690003 GCF_000622305.1 Nannospalax galili | reverse complement strand
TCTCTCTCTCTCTCTCTCTCTCTCTCTCTCTCCTCTCTCTCTCTCTCTCTAATTCTAAGAAGGGAAAAGATCATGTCCATTTCAGGTATTTTGCACACTGTTCCTTCCTCCTGGCAGACACTTCCTCCTGTGACTTCCTCCTCTTACAGTCTGGGCCTTCTTCTCTTGGAAATTCCCCTGAAGGTGGACCCAGCTGAGGCCTTTCTGGTGACCACCCACCTAAGGAACATGCTCACTCATTTCCCAGCACACTTTCTTGGCCATTTTCTTTACAATACTTATTATAATTTCGAAGTAACTTTATTAACTTCCATTTTTTAAAACAAAAATCATTTTATTAAAATTAACTTGCACAGTAAAAACATCACATAGGCTAAATGAGGGTAGCCGTTCAAACGAACCCTTGCCCAGTCCCCAACTCAGATGATTTCACTGACCTTCTGTACAGTCAGATCCTCATTCTCAAGAAACTTCCATTTTTAAGTCTGTCTACCATGATTTAAATAACTTCTGGGGAAAGACTTAAAAGACAGCTGGAGCTATTTCTCTCTTTTTACCACTGTATCTCATCCTTAGTATAATTCAAATAGTAAAATTAAAAAAAAAAAAAAAAAACGTATAGAAGACACTGCGGTTCTGGGGGACTTTCTGGTGCTGGAAGCATCTGCCTTCCTGGGCTGCTCATATGTCTGTGTTTTCTAATCTTTCTGCACTGAACACGTGCTAACCGGGAAGTTAAGACTCAAGCAGACTGCCACTGGTCCATCTGCCCTCGCTAATCCCTTTTCTCTGAGAATTAGACCCCACATTCCTGAGTGAAAGCCACTGGATCCAGATTCAGAGCATCCCATTTAATGGCCTCAGGAGAGGAGATCAAGGCAGACCTTCAACTCAGACTGAAGGTTGTAAATGCTCTTCTAGCAATGGAGAATGGAATCAAGAGCTGACCCCTACACCCGTGAGCGTCTGAAATGAGAGGTACAGCAGGCATTCTGATCTGAGGCCCTCTACGATGCACCAGACCAGACAGAGAAGGCACATCTCCAAGATACAGGAGAATAAAACACTGAGGGCGGAGAGAGGAGGAGCTAGATTGACACGGGACTGTGGAAAGGAGATTCTAATGCCTGATTCCAGTACTTGGGGAGCTCCAGTGATATTTTCTATACGTGAATACCCAGGACCCTGCCAATAACTCTGCCACGTACATCCCCTTTATCTTTTTTTTTCCCCCCAGTGGAGATACTTTAAGAAGGCTCCTGTTGCTTGAGAAGAACAACTCCCAACTAAAAGATGCAATCAAGCCAACAATTACATTTGAATTGAAGTTTTCATAAGATAAATGCATCTTTCTCTTGATGGATTAAAATCCAAAGGCTGAAGAAAGTTTACACGCATGTTTACTTTTGTTTCCCTTTCAACTTTCCAAGTGGAGTTATTAGCCCACTTCTTTCACAGCCTTTATGAAAGGGGAACATCATGAATCACAAATGAGACCTGCTGTTCACCACTGCAGGACCTGAACAGAGTTCCTATTGTCTCTGCATCTCTACGTGGGCTACCCAAGGGAGGTCCCGAGATTACATCTCTCCAGATTCTCCCCTCAGTGCACAGGAACAGTCTGGAAATGAAACTTCCATAGGAATTGTGTTTGGACAACAGAGGGCCACTGGCAATGCACTAACTGGTTTGGATGTGATCACCTGGGGACAGGCTGCAGGAGACCTTTTAAGAGGTTCCTGTAGGGTCAGGCTCGTCTTTAATACCATCACACAGGAATGGTAAATAGTGTTTAGAAGGCAGTCTGGGCAAGTCCTTGAAAGCACCAAACAGTTCCTTTGATGTTCTTGGCAGTGATGTCATCATCCTTTTGAAACTTTGGAAGAAATATTTTTCTTATAGCGATGGTATCTAGGTTGAGCGTAGAATGTTGATGTGTGTTTTCTCTGGTCTAATGTGAACGATATAGACAGATCCTCTCTGACAGAGGACCTGGGTTTTCACTATAGTCTACGTTTATTTTCACATCAAAGACATATCTGAGTGGAAACTGCCTAATTGGCTCTATGAAACATGAGGAGGTTTACAGAGATATTTGGTTACAATTGAAAGAAACAAACAAAACTCCCAAATCTACACCCTGGGCAACATAAGCCTTTTACACCAGAAAATGAGACTCTGAACGAGTACATAGAAAAGCCCCTTTGCTTCCCAAGAGGTTCTGAGTGGAGACGTCTTTCAAATGAAATTCCACCATTTGTCATGCATTGGGGGGAAGGGTTTCTTGATTATTTAAATGACATTAAATAAGAGACAATAAAGCCCATGTGTTATCTGCAGTTGAAGGCCCCTTTGAAGAGCTGTCCCTGGCTTTGATCTAACCTGCTCAGCCCTAATTACAGGTCGAGGACTCCTCCACCTGACAGGTTCTAGTTTTCATGTATGGTCAGATTCTTTGAAGAGGACGAAAAACCAACTCTATTGGAAAATAAAACTTTTTAACAGGCCAAAATGGAGTCAGTGGTAATTTTCTGTGTCAAAGCAGCCAGTGGGGAGGATGGCCCTTGGCCCTTCGCTGCTTAAGAAAGAAGTTTCCCAGGTGTCTCTGTTCCCTGGAAAACTCTTTATACAAGAACATGCTGCAGTGCTTTTCCTTAAAATTTTTTGACAAATGTTCTTCAGAGAGGGGGGGGGGAGAGAGGAGAGAGAGAGAGAGAGAGAGAGAGAAACTCAGGTCTTGGATAACTCATGGCTGCTTCCTAATGGGAATGAGAAACTCCTGTCCACCCCATTGTGAATGGGAAGCTCACTCTGCCCAGTTCTTTTGTGTGTATGGATACATGCGTGTGTGTGTGTGTGTGTGTGCATGCACATGTGTACATGTGGAGACCAGAAGACACCCTCAGGTGTCGGCATGCACCTTCTCTTTTTGAGACGAGGCCTCTAATTGGCCTGTATCTCGCCAAGAAGCCTAGGCCAGTGAGTCCCGGGGACTCTTGTGTCTCTGCCTCCCCAGGGCTGGAATTATAAGCATGTGTTACCACATTCAGAGTTTTCATGTGGGTTCTGGGGATCAAACTCAAGTCCTCATGCTTGCAAGACAAGTGCTTTACCAACTGAGCTATCTCCTTGGCCTCCTCTGCCCTGTACCATTTCTTAAGGAAAGCTATTCACTGTGTGTTGTATGGTCTGCTTAAAACATTAAAAGCACAGTTTTGACTCAGGAATCTCATGATCCTCAAAAATACTGCAGCTGTTTATTTTACTGGATATTTAGACACAATGTAGGACTGATATAAACCAAGACGCCTCCCACCAGCTGCAGCCTTGTGAATTGAGGATTGAGGCCACTGGGACTTGGGCTCCCACATGAAAACACACACTTCTGCACTGTACCTTCTTTGTAATTAGCATCCTATATCCACTAGCTACATGTCTAGAGGACAAAATGCCTCCTTGCCCACAACCACGTCCACATCTCTGCATGTCAGGCCTCTGTTTACTTCATCATAACCACAAAGTGAGCTCTTTTCTTTGCCTAGTGTATTTTCTTTACTGGCTTCAAATTCCAGCTCAAAACTCTCTCCTAGGCTGGGGAGCTGACTCAGTGGGTAAGGGTGCTTGCTGCACAAGCACAAAGAACTGAGTTTAAATCCCTAGTACCTATTAAAAAGCCAGGTGTGGCTGCACATGCCACAGCCCCAGAGTTGCAGGGGCTACACGGGCAGGACTGCTGGGTTAGCCATTCCAGCAAACAGCTCCATGTGCAGTAAGAGACCCTGTCTCAAGGGAAGAAAGTGGAGTGGGATAGAGCAGGATCCTCAATGTTGTCCTTGGACTGCTGCATGTGTACACATGGGCACGTTACCCCTCCCCCTGTGCACAACCTCTCCCCCACATACACAGACACGCACACACACGAGAAGAACTCCGCAGAGTGTACATGCAGTTTGGTCTTTCAGCTAGCCTGTCCAGCTTTCCCTGTGCATTAATACTCGTGATTACAACTGTCACTGTGCCTGTTCAGTCTCCCCGAGAACACTGAAAATATCATTTTGTGTCTCAAGGCATTTGAGGCCATACATTGTAGTGGTGCAGAGCTCAAACTCTGGAACCAGGGGCTGGATTTAAGTCTCTGTTCTGCTTTCTACATTATAGGTGACTGAGTAGTTTAGTTAATTCCTTTGGGCCTCAGTTTCCCCCTCTTTACAGTGGGGATAAAAGCTTCAACTCAGCAGTGGTACTGATATTCACATGTGATGATGGATATAAAATATATAACTCAGAATACAGAAAATAATAACATTAATAAATCTGTGTGAAATTATGATACAATAAGAAAATAGTTGATTTCTGCCAACCTCAGAGAAGAGAGAGGCTAGGCTGATTTTGTCATTAGCGGTTAACTATTTAATCAGTCATACAGATACAGTAAAGTGCCCATAAAGACCCGAAAGGACAGGATTCGGAGAACATTCAGAGACTATGAGCCTCCCTAGAGGCTGGCATGCTCAGAGAGGGCCAGGGATTTTTGCCACCACCTTGTCCTGTGAAGTCCCATTCAGCAGTTCATCAGCATCCTTTGCAACATCCTTTATAAGAAATTGATAAATATGTTTGTTGATCTCTATGAGACACTCTAGCAAATTAATCCAATCTGACTCATAGTCAGGTCATCCAAAAACCCAGGACACAGCTCAGCTCAGGCTTCTGACTGGCATCTGAGGTTGGAGGTGGTCTTACAGATCTGACTGGCTCTGTCTCTGAGGAGTCAGGTCAGAATTGGGTTAGATCATAGAACACCCGCTTGGTGTTCACTGGAAGGCTGTTCGGCTGGTTCCATGCTTTGTGCCTCACGGAGTCATGTGTTGGAAGCTTGGTCACATCTGGTGTATTAAGGGAAGATGGAACCTTTAAGGGATGGTGCTGATCTACAGTAACTAGGCCAGGGGCCTTTGGCCTTCCAAGGGTTTAGTACAGTTCTCGTGGGAGCTCTCGAGAAAGCCTGGGCCTTTCCTGCTTTCTGAATTCCCCATCTTGCCACACAACCTCCTCGGCACACCCTCTCACAAGGTGCCGTGGGCATGAGGCCCTCCCCAGAGGCCAAAATAATGGAGTCACTTGATTCTGGATTTTCAGTGTCCAAAACTGAGTTGAAAAGTCCTCCTTTCTTTCTACATTGTCCAGTCTTGAGTATTTTGCTACAAGAATGAAAACTGGACTAATATCATTGTTATGTGGGAAAAAGGCCTCCCATGTCTGGTGTTAAGAGGACTCTGTGGTCTGAGAGGAGAAAGCACTTTGGTTTTCCCTAACCTCACTATTCAGCTCTTATTTTCATGTGGCTTTCTTAGTGTCTTACAGGGTTTGGAGGAGTGTTCAGCATCTAGCAGGAATGAAGGGAGCAAATGGCGTTAGTTGAGTGACTACTAAAAGAAGGCACCTTTGAGTTGTCTGCTGAACCAACTGTATAACCTAGGGAAAGTTCTCAGACATTTGTACCTTGATTTTCCTCATCTTTAAAATATACCCAGGCTGGGGGATGTAGCTCAATGATGGTAGAGCCCTTGGCTAGTTAGTATGTCTGAAGCCTCAGGTTCAATCCTCAGCACCAGCCAGAAAAGAAAAGGAAAAATACATATAATGATTCCAGTAACCAGCTACTATGATAAGCTCCTTGAGAAATATGTACATTTTGCAGGTTAGAAAACATGGCTCTGGGGCTGGAAAGATGGCTCAGCGGTTAAGAACACTGGCTGTTCTTACAGAAGACCCAGGTTTGAATCCTAGCACCCACATGGCAGCTAACAACCATCCGTAACTCCAGTTCCAGGGGATCTGACATCCTCTTCTGTCCTCTGAGGGCACTGCACAACACAGGTGCACTTACCTACATGTAGACAATGCACGCATACACATAAAATAAAAATAAAAATATTAAAAAAATAAAAAAATTTGGCTCTAAGAGATAGCTCGGTCACTAAAGTGGTCCTCATGTTTGAGTTCAGTCCAGGAGTGGTGGTGTGAGCTTGAGCTTGTAATTGTGGCAGTGGGGAGAAGGAGACAGGAGGATGCCTGGGGTTAAAGCCCATCTAGCCTATCCAGTGAGCTCCAGGCTAACAAGAGACTGTTAAAAAGCAAGGCAGATGGTGCCTGAGGAACAGCCCTGAGGTTTTCCTTTGGCCTCCACATGCAAAGGCACACATATGCATGTGTGTCAACACACGTACTGCCGACACATGAAAGTAAACATGCACATACACATACAGAGAGGCAGGCAGACAGACAGACACACGCACACATTTAAGCAACTTGATGAAGGCTGCCCAGGCAATCCTGGAATCGGTTCTGTCTGACTGAAATCCTATGCTCTTCACCGAAGTGCATTCCCTGGAGGAAACTTCTACTTCCTCTGAGGAGTGGCTCCAGGCAAACACCGCCAGGAGAACTAGGGAACTGCACATCGGGGGCCAGGCTGTGAGGCCAGCCCAGGAGGACAGTGTAAGGCATGGGGCTCAGGAAGCTGCAGGAGGGAGGTTTGCCTGATTAGAGACAATGTGCAAGAGCATGTTTACCTGGGAAGACCAGGGAAAATCCCAGCAGGGCAGTGTATTGAGACAAAGAACTCCAACAAGCAAAAATTTCTGTGTGCTGGAGATGAGACAGCTTAGAAAAAGGCCAGAGAAATCTCAGCAATCAGTGTGAGGGTAAGAGCTGGTCCCTGAGCTGAGGTGCTGGAGGTGGACGTGGCATCGCCCATGGGTACGATTCTAGAAGCCTAAAGAAGGGAATGGTTAATTGTATGTGAGGGGTGTGTGTGCGTGTGTGTGTGTGTGTGTGTGTGTGTGTGTGTGTGTGTGTCTGAGAGAGAGAGACAGAGACAGCGAGATAGACAGAGACAGACAGGGACAGAGAGACAGAAACAGAGAGACAGAGAGGAATTAGGCCCAAATCCAGATTTCTGGATTAGTGCCTGGATGGAAGTTGGAACTATTCACTGAGAAGAGGAATATGGGAGAGAGTCATATTTCAGAGGGTTGGTGGCAGCCAGGCAAGTGATGGGTTCAGGTTTGGGCATGTTGAATGCAAGATGTTTGTGGGGCGTAGAAGTGGGTATGCGCCTTTGCTGGCTAAATATTCAGGATGGCAAGTCAGAAGACAGCTTTGGGCTTTTGAGAGACTGGGTAGAAATACACATAGGCACTCAGTGAAGGTTTGCAGATAGGGAGGAGAGAAGGAGGGAATGTAAGGAACAACGGGGACAGGCAGGAGAGTGGCAAAAAGACCCTGAGGGAAACCACAGTATCAGGGAGGGTGTGCACCCTCACCAGGCACCACAAAGTCACCTGGCAAGGCAGAACCCTGTTACTGCAAGTGACAGCTGATGGCAGTTGGGGGCTTAACCCAAATCATATGTGTTAAGGAGAGAATGGGAGGCCACATAAGGGAAACAAGGTCTGTAGATGCTTCTTCCTAAAAGCTTGACAGGAGGACAGGGCAGCTAGCGGGAGTTACCGGGTGAAACACTGCCCCACGCTTCATTTCTAAAGTATCTTTGCCTGGTTCCTACTGTACTTAGATCTTGGAGGCACACAGAGTAGATGATTCTGTCATCCTTCCTAATTCTTTACCTTGATCTCATTCTTTTTTTCCATGTTTACCTCCTCTTCTCTAACCCAGTAAGGGCTTGGGGAGGTTGCAATCCCTTGTTCACAATCTCACTGGGAAGCAAGGTGTTTGCATGGGTCGTGGGTCTGGGATACTTGTACTAGCAACAGAACTTCAGCAGGTGTTTGACACAGGAGAGACACAGAGGAAGCACACTACTATGTTCAGGTATTGTTTTCTGTCAGGCCTTTATTCAAATGAATATGGGTATATGGAGAAATCCCATTTAGGCAACAAAAACCCACCCCAGGGGAACCTTAAGAAAGATGGATGCTACGGGAGGCTTCAGTGAAAATTTCAGGAACATACAGTTCTTTCAGAAACCTAGGGTTGCAGAAAGCCTATTAAAATAGATTCCTACTTGATCATAACAACCAAAGACATTTCAAAGCTCCAGGATTGGGTCTAATCACTTGTTAAATTAAGGTCGCATATGAGAATTGCTTTTGACCAGACAGTTTTATGCTACTAAAAGCAAGATCTAGTGAGGTTTGATCTGCAGATGCCTCTCATCACGTATTTTCAAACCTATCATTTTCTCCATCAAAGAAAATATAGTCAGAACTCGGAAAATATATAGCGGGAGGGAGAGAACAATCCAGCAACCCTTGATCTACCTCTACATCAATTCAGACTACTCCCTACTATCTGAGCTCCCATAGACAGCATGTTATTTCAGCCCTTGCTTTTCATATTTTTAGACTTTCAATATCATCCAGTCACATTCTCTCCCTCCGTGAGGTCGAGTACCACAGGTACCTCTTTCTTCTTTGTTACCTTTGGCAGGAGAAAGAGGGGACTTTTTTTCTCCTATTGACCTTTACCTGTTTCTAGAAAATTCATAGCGTTACGACAGGCACCAACACGGTCACAGGCAGATGCAATTTATCTTTGCACGCAGCTGCTCTGTGTGCACGTGCATGTAAGTGTCCCTCTCTCCATTGTTTGACTTCTTTTAACTCTGCTCTGATCTCTCTAATCACAGTTTGGAATTCACCTGACTCTCCTGCTGTGACAGCTGAAAAGGTGACATCCAGTTGTGGAGACCTGGACTCTGAAAGGAAATAGCACATCTTTAGTGGGGGGCACATGAAACGATGTGGAATGTAAGGTTTCCTTAAAGCAATATGCTGCGTGCATGTCACCTCTAGGTGCTTGAGTGACACTGTCCACATGCCATCTCCTCCATAATTAAAGAGAAAGCTTTGAAACAGAATAGAAGTGTTTGATGTTCACGTGAAAACATTATTCTTGTAATTCAGAGCCCATACCTTGCTGTGCCAAATAGCCAAGGCATGGAAATTGTTCACACAAATCTTTTCAGGACACGGAGGGGGACCTCGGCATTCCAGAAGCACTCTTCTCTGAGTGAGAAAATCTAATTTCTTATGATTTCTTATGTGTCCATCACAAGGTTGCATTTCCTCTTTTTGCTTAAAAAAGTTACTATAGCAACAACTGCCTAGCACAAGGCTCTCTTACTTGTAAACGCTACTTAGGAAACAAGCATATCTCTGTGCCTCATGGAAAGTGAAAGAATCTACCAATCTATCAAGCAGAAAAGATTAACAAGATGGAATCAACAAATAATTTTTAAAAACTGAGGGACGTCAAGGCAGGAGCCTGAAGCCTGGCCTGCTACTCCACACAGCACTACCAACACCCAAGGACTCATTTCGCAGCCACTGAAGTGGTAAGGACCATGGAGGATGCTGCCTGTTAACTGGCTTGCAGACCAGCTTACCCAGTTCAGGCCAGCTTACCCAGTTCTTATAGTTCAGGACTACCTGCCTAAGGATGGTACCACCCACAATGGGCCAGGCCCTCCTATATCAATTGACAATCAAGAATGAACACCACCCCTTTTCACCCCAGCAGATATGTCCACAGGCCAATCTGACTAAGCAATTCCTTGGTTGAGGGTTTCCTCTCATGACACGAGGCTGTGGCAAGTTGGCACTTAAAACTAACCAGCAGAGAAGCCATGTGACACATAGTGATGAGGCTGGCCTGGCTTACGGGACATAGATGTATCTTAGTTTCTTTTCCTATTGTAGTGATAAAATACTCTGAACAAAAGCAACCGGAGAATATGGTCTGTCACTGTGGGGACATCAAGACAGCAGGTCATGTTGCAGTCACGATCAGGAGCAGAGAGACAAATGAACGCATGTTCACTTCTTCTCGGGTCTCTTTTCCATTTATACAGTCCAGGATTCCCTGCTCAAGAAACGGTCCCACCCACAATTAGAATGGGTCTTCCCAGGTCAATTCACATCATCAAGATAATCCCCCACAGGCAGGCTCAGACGCCACCTAAATTCTGTCAAGCTGACAATTTTAACAGTAACCATCACAGTCAGTGAATGTGACATAGTATAGTCACAAGATACAGGATGCTATCCCAGAACCCAAAGGAGCATCCTTCCCTGGCCTCTGGTTCTACTTCCTGGGCGGCAGGGAGCCTCTGACCTTCCCTTTGCCCCCACTTAACTCCATCATCACGTGTGTGATACGCATGCGCTCCCCAGCCCTTCCTCCGGTAATCTTAGCAGCCTGAGAATCACCAGCTATACATTCCCAAAGCTGGCCTGACTCATCACTTTTGGTAATGTAAGGAGTGTTCTTGGTCTGGTGGGAAGTGTTCTCTGAAAGAAAAAGGGAAGGAGAGCCAAGAGGAAAGTGTCAAAGTCACTGGGCCAGCGGTGGAGGAAAGCACCATCCTGTTCCTTTCTGGGTTTGTCAGCAGAGGGAAAGCTCCGTCCTCTGCCCCGTGGGCCCATTCAGGATGTGAGCTATGGAAAATCAGACAGCAGTACACAAAAATGCAGACATGTTAGTATCCGTCTTTTATGAACAATCTCAACCCAGCTTGCCTTTTGTTTGCGTTTTCTAGAAGATAAATGAAGAGAAAGAAAATAGAACACAATAGAAAATTATTTAAAAGAAAAAGAAGTGTTCTTAATGTGCTTCCTCATTTCTTAATGACCAGAAGGGATTCTCATATTTAATTACGCTGTTCAAAAGCAAACACTTTGTGCCAAAATTTATACGTGGAGCATTTCACTGCCTGACAATGTTATTTTCGACCACTAGTTACTTTGAGTCTGTATTTTAAAATTATTTCCTTGAATATCTGTGCCCCTGGGCAGGCATACTAACTTTTTCTACTATGCGAATCTCATTCTATCAAGTAAAAATCTTGTCTGATAAAATTATTTACCCCCTCAATTTCACTTTTATTTTAGTCTTCCACCTGCTTCCCTGAAGTGGGTTTGTTGCAAAGCTATGATGTGATTTTAGACCGAGTCACTCAGGCACACTGAACAGCTCCCACTCTGCTCCTGATGTTCTCCCTGTCCCTGCTGTCTGAGTAGAGACGGTGTGCTCTTCTCTGGCTCTGAATTTGAGAGAGACACGAGAAATTAAAAACGTGGAGGATTAAATAAAGAGTGTCTGGCTCTCAGGGAGTGCATCACAATGATTCTCCAGTAGCCCTGTTGTGTTATAAGTCTATAAGCTCCATGAGGCCTTAAAGCCACTGGGAGTCTATGAAGATCTCTGCATAAGCAAGTACAAAATGCTCCATTTATTTGAGGGTGTGTTTAAAAGCACCTCCTAGAAAGATTAAAATAAAACATTCGATGAAATCCAGCTCTAGGAACCTGGCAGACCATCTCTAGAGGTGGAGAACTTGAAAAAAAAAAAGAATTTTTCCATAGCGGATCATCCTTCGATTGCTCCGACTTCGAGGCAATGATCCCCCCACCCCGCGTTGCGTTCTTGGTGGAGAATTAGATTTCTAACCTGTCACCCGGAGTCATCTTTCAATCTCCATTTACTCAAGGCCATTCTGCTCGTTCCTCTCCCCACTCAGAACCTGTTTCAAGAGGCCCTGTACACATCCATACCCCAGTGCTTCTGCCTTTGTGAATTCAGCTCTCCGTGTTCTGGCTCCTGCAGTCTCCCGGTCCTAACCCTCCCTGGTTTCTCCTGCTGCCTGTGTTGATGGGAAAGTCCTCAGTAGCCTTTTGACTGTTTTTCACAATTTCATTATTTATAGGAGTGTGCTTCTCTCACCTTCTTTCACTCTCCCTTCTTATCCTCTTAAAAATATTTTATTAAAAAAATTTTTTATGTGTATGAATGTATCGCCTGCAAGTATATAAGTATATCTGTGTTGTGAAATGCCCATGGAGGTCAGAGGAGGGCGTCAGATCCCCTGGAATTGGAGTTATAGATGGTTGTTAGTTGCCATGTGGTGCTGGGAAAAGAACCCGGGTCCTCTGCAAGAGCAGCCAGTGCTCTTAGCCGCTGAGCCACCTCTCCGGTCTCTCTCTTATCCTCTTTCCCCTCCCACTGAACCCTTTTCTTCCTAAAATAGCCTCCTATTTTTATGTCTTTTTTGATTGCTTGTCTGTGGCCCAGTACATTTCATTAGAGTTAGTTGCATGAGCCTGAGGCTTGCCAATGGCTACACACTAAATATCACTGAATATGACCCATCCTCTCAGAAAGCCCCCCATCAACTGCCTGTATCTTTTCTGGGAGTGGTGGGACTTTGTGGGGACAGCCCCCAAACATTTTTAGAAATTAAGAAACAGCATCTAGAGTTTCACTCAACAGAAAGGCTCCCACAATGAAGAGGAATTATAAGCACTGAAGTTTTGATGCTCTCTGTTCTTGTCCCTTTTGATCTCTGCTGCTGCTAAATGGCAGATGTGAGGCTCCCACATGGCTGTCCTTATGAGGAGAGAGGGGCTCAGATCCCACTTACTGAGCTACCACAGAAAGGCTTAAGTACACCTTGAGAACAGAGCCTGTGACCTGATCCCAGGAGGGAGAGAAGTGACTGGGAGTTGGGGAAGGAGCACGGGGAAGAGGTGGGCTGTCTGGAGAGAGGAGCACAGCCGTCAGGATTGCAGGTGGCAGAAAGTGGCATCGTTGGAATCTCAAGCCTTTATATGAAGTTATATGAAGTTCTGACTTGGGATCCAGAAGCTAGAGAGGACCTGGAGACTTACAGGTCAGTACAAGTCATAGCTGGAAATTTCATGCGGACAGGAAAAGCAGTGACTTGACCCCATGCCTCCTTCAAATAGGCATGGCTGGGAAATGAAATCAACTACATGGACAATGTGTGCCACACCTGGTACCTCTGTAGGGTCTGGCCAGTAAAGCATTCCACAGACACTGAGTACCTGTGTCTGTCCTACATGCAAGAGAGAGGTCCTTGTGATAAATCTGATGACACAGTCTCTGTGTTCAAGAACCACTGGCATTTAGTGGGACAGGCTGACAATGCATGAACAAATATTGCAAAAAGCAAGGAAGTGATCAGTTCCCAGGTGAAATGCATAGTGTAGAAAGTAGAGAGGCTGCTAAGTTTAGTGGGATGTGGGAAAGCCTTCTCTGAGGCTGGGATGTGGGAAAGCCTTCTCTGAGGCTGGTAGCTGCCCACCAAGAAGGCATCTACAAGCATTTCAAGTTCCTGGCTCTCAAGATCTTAAAAGATGGAATAGATCAAGGGTTTTGATCCTGAGCTCCAGTGTCTAATACACAGGAATGTATAGAAACTGTTTTTTTTTTTTTTTTTTAGAAACTGGTTTTGATGAACCTGTTGAGCTACATCAGCAGAACCACAGGACTCAGACCCTGGGCTAGGGGTCTTCTAAAGGCTGATGAGCATTCCTTTCTACCAGGACAAGTCTGAGTCCAGGAGACCACGTCCTGAAGGGCCTCCAGCATGACAAGCCAGACAGCAGACAGCACTGGCCTCTGGAAAACAGCATTTCTTTCTCCACTGGAGGCAAGCAGTGCTGGGTTTTTGTTTTGGTTTGATTTTGTTTTTTGTCTCTTTATACTTCTGTAAGAGTTAACAACATACTTCTGCCCCAAATTCCACACACTTTTTATGCTTGTCATTCTCTGACTCATAGCATGTTCCTTCTGACTAGGCAGGTTCCTGAAGGGGATTCAGGAACTGCCTATGTCACACTCTGGGGACAAAAAGCTGGAGGTGGTAGAACTTCAGAAGGGCAGACTTGAGACACAGGATTCTGATCCATTCGACTTCCCCTGAACTGGAGTAGGATGCAGCCAGCCAGCCTGTAGCACAATGTATCTTTTCTGTGTTCCGTGCTGGCCTAACAACATGGCAAGTAGGAGATCCTGGCTTGTGTGTGCAATTTAGAGACAGGTTTTGTGCTCAACAGCTAGGCTTTCTGGTGTTGAGCCAGGGGAACATACAGAGCTGAACTGTTGAATCTGCAGGAATGGGAGAAAAAAGGTAGAATAATAAAACAGGTTTTCGAAAGTGCTTTTACTAAACAAATGACTCCTCCAGATTGGATATGTTCCCCTCAGTGGATATGGTGCTGATTCCTAGGAGTGGCGAAGAGGAGGGCTTCAGGTTACCAAGGGAGCATTTAGTAAGGTCTGCATCGAGTGTGTGCTAGGTGCAGAGTTGTGAAATACCCAATACGAGAAACAGAGAAATAAGATATAACACATAGCAATAAGGTATAATTGACATTGCTTTTAAAGAACAAAGGCAAAGTTGTCAGCAAGCAGTTAATGAATACTAATAATTAATGGTGAATTGAACTGGTAGTTATTAACTTAGGCATTTGAATGAACTGAACTGGACCCTAAAGGGTAAAGCCCAACCTTTAAGAATGGGATTGTGGTGGTTTGAATGAAAAATGTCCTCCAGAGGCTCAGATGTTTGAATGCTTGGTCCTCAGGTGGTGGTGTGGTTTGGGGAGGCATAGGTGGCACAGCATCTCTGGTAGAAGCATGCCACTAGCTGCGGACTTTGGGAGTTCACAGCTCATCCCACTTCCACTTCACACTCTGCTTCGTGTTTGTGGGTGAAGATGCAGCTCTCAGCTTCCTGTTCCTGTTGCCATACCTGCCATCCCCTGCCATCGCCTCCCTGCTATTAATGGACACCCTGAAGCCATAATCCCAAATAGGCTCTTCCATCAGGTACCTTTGGTCATAGTGTTTTATCAAAGCAATAAAAGAGTAACTAATGCAGGGACTAAACAGGAACAAGTTAGGCTAGATGTTGGACAGGCAGAGATGTGAGAGGAAGGCATTCTAAAGGGAAGAAAATCGGAGAAAAATAAGAAGAGAAAGTCTTCAGAGGAGTGCTGATAGGGCAGGCCTCAAGGCTAGCTTTACAGATTCTTGCAGTGGGCCGACATTATGCTCCCGGCTTGACCAGCCTCGGACTCCCTGATGCCCCAGAGCCTTGTCATCATCCGCCACTTGTTCACGACTAGGAGAGTCAACATAATGGTGGTGTGAAATCTGCCAGTGTCCCACTATACCCTACTGCATAAAGATGATCTGTAACCAATAATGAATAAACTATGCAATCAGTGAACAATAGAAGTCATAATAAGGAGTCTGGAAAGGACCTAAGGAATACTTCGGCCCAGATGTTGCCTTTTGCCAGGTGAGTCCATCCATCCAGAATAGACCTGCATTGTCTCCTTAAATACATGCATATCAAAAGCTTCTGCATCACCCACATTATGACAAGAAATAACTTTGATGGCTAAGAACGATCATTCAGTTTCATTCAGCCAACATCTGTTAAGCTGACAATTGTGAGAGGCCGGATCTATGGAGTAGCAGACACAAAGATGAGTTACCAGGATTCCTGCATTCAGGAGGTGAGTGTGTACGCCATTGCAGTGATCAAGGCTGTGAGTGATAAAGGCTCATGGAGAGCATGCCAGCCACACGCTTTGGGAGGACAAAGGCTGACTTCTCTATCTTTAGTACCTGGCGCCTAGCACAACGTCAGTGTAAAGTAGTAATTCCTTAATAAAAGTCTGTGGAACTGAGGAAGATATACAAAGTCTAAAAGCAAAACAGTGGGTTCACAGTGAGGAAGGTAGGAAGGGTCTTCTGGATATGATGTAGGTCTTAAAGGATGATGGGCAGAGTGAGCCAGAGTGACTCAGTCCAACGGTGTGCCTCTTGTATGCTCTTAAGTGATGCGTGAGTATGTCTGGCAGGTACTCCTGCTGTAACACCGCTGCACAGCCAAGCATAAAAACTGGTTTCTTTGATTTGCTTCCTCCAAGTGAGATATGACCTCTGTTAGTTTTTCCTTCTAAAACACTTTTTTTCATCCTATAAGTTTTCCTTTTGTCTCTAATAGTTTCTCCACAGTAAAGGAATTATAGAACTTCTTACAACTCTATAGCCACTTAAAAAAAAAAAAAAAACCCAAACAAATTCCCACTATGTAGCTCCAGCTACATACACCCCAGGCTGGCCTTGATCTTACAGCAATCTGCCTGTCTCTGACCCCTGAGTACTGGAATTAAAGGTACATGCCACCATGCCCAGTTACTAAAGACTCTTAAAAATTATTTTTAATTTTGTGTGCTTGTGTGTGGGTTTGTGCAGGTGACCAAGGAGATCAGAAGAGGGTGTCAGATTCCCTGGAGCTGGAGTTACAGGCAGTTGTGAGCTACCCAGTGTGGTCACTTGGAACTGAACGTGGGTCCCTTGCAAGACTGGTGTATACTCTTCACTACTGAGTCATCCTTCCAAGCTCTCTACTGTCTCTCACAACTTATGAAAACACTTTCATATCTATTGCCACATTGATTCTCACAATAACCCTCCGACTAGGTCAAGAAAGTAACAGCGTTTCCTAGGCTGCATGTGGTGGTGCAAACCTATAATTTCAGCACTGGAGAGGCCGAGGCAGGAAGATGTTTGGGGCACATACTATAGTAAAACTGTTTCAAAAAGATTAAACACACCCACAAGAGTAAACAGAGGAAACAGTGGTATTCCCATCGTAAAGAAAGGCAGGTGAAATACTGTATGAACGGAGCAATGGGTGCTCAAGCCCCAGTCCTCAGCATCTGTGAACACGCTGCCTTAACTGGCAGAAGGCACGCAGGTATGACTGGGGCAGAGACCCTGAGGAGGCGGTCATGCCGGCTCATCCCGGCACATCAGGTGGAACTGATGTGATCACAAGAGTCCTTAGAAGTGAAACCCGGGCAGGGGAGGTAGAGTGTGATGTGTTGATTTCGATGGCAGGGGACATAAGCCAAGCAAGGAAGGCAGCTAAGACCTGGGAATAGCCTCTCTAGGTCCTTCGGAAAGAACACAGCCTGCCCACACACTGACTGTAGCTCACTTATGCAGTTATGGCCTAATAACTTTCTGAAGTTCTCTCATCACCCATAGTTACAAGCTAGATTCAGAACCCACGGAAGTCAGCTTCTGTCTAACAGCTGGCTCTTTCTTGTTCTTATTGTTAAATTAATTTATTTACCTTGACAAGGCTTCACCAGGTAGCCTGGGCTGACCTTGACCCTGAACTCCCAATCATCCTGCTTCAGCCTCCTGCAGTGCTGGGATTATAAACCACTACCAAGCCTGGCCCAGTTGGCTCTTTCTTAGAACTGTAATTTCCTCTCATCTTCCACCACACTCTATCACAGTGTCACATTTAGTTCCTTCACCTCCACTAAAAGCTGCAACGGTTTTATTTATCGATGAGTAGTATCAGTTCCCACCAGAAGGCAAGTTCAGTGGAAGTCAGGTCTTGAATGTACTCACTACAGAGTCCCTACTGCCTGTAGCATTGCCTAGCAAACAGGAAGTGCTCAGTTCAGGTTTACTGGATGACTCATACCCTAAGCTATGAGGATGCAGAGACTGGCTGGAACCAGAGGTTGAGGTGGTGGTCCAGTGTCCCCTGCAGACAAGCTAGACTTCAGCTGCAGACAGATGCCTGTTCCACTGGGAAGGGGGAAGAAAAGGGCCACACCTGTCACTGTCACACAAGCTCCACAGGGTCCTTCTCCCGTGCTCCAGGGTAAAGCTCAGGTGCAGCAGAGCCCACCATCAAGACATTTGACTCTCCTTCCACTCTTCATCATCTTAAGCACTTTTTTAAATCCTGCATTTAATTGCTTTTGGATAATTATATCGCTAACTCTTTGTAAAGAATAATATAAAAATACATCACATCTGTGGAGGGCTGTGAAGCAAGATGCCCGGGTGAGCAGTTTGTAGCTCCTTTACCTCCCTTCCCTCTGTCCTCAATCCAGCCCTTCTCTAACCCTGTGAATTAGAATGTCAGCCAAGTGGGGGCACAGAGCATGTATATTTAAAGCGTCCCTGGGTGACAATGATGAGCGAGGTTTGGAAACCACTGACCTAGAGGATCAGGATCCTCAGAGACTAAAGAAACCAGGGAATGAATGAAAACAAACTACAAAGAGCCGATGTTGACTTAGTCTTGCCTACAAATCACTCAAACGAGAACTCTCGCTCGCCTCAGAAATTCTAGGACTGGGGTTGATTTAGAAAGGACAAGACAGAAAGACGGTGGGCAGAGAGGCCCCTGGGAGGTAGCCGGATCCATAACTAATGAATACATGCTCATCTGAAGGCAGCCTGGGTCAGAAGGGAGTGAAGGAGGGGTGGGACAGCAACTCATATCTCAGGCCAACTTCTGTAAGAAGCAAGGACCAGGGAGATTTCCGCAGCTCTGGGCTGTACCGGACCCTACAGAACACACATCCCTTTTCAACAACTTTGCAGAGATCCTGTGTCCTTTCTGGAGTCCTGGGACAGCCTGGTTTCCTAGGTGGTGCTCAGATTTTAAGAGGATTAGCTCCTCTGAGCCCCAGTGGTTTCAGATCTGGTCAGAAATAAGCAGACTTCCGCGGATGTCAGGAATACTTTCAGTGTGTTTCTGACGATATGAAGGAAATGTTCAATACTTGGTCAGTTATGAATTGAGCTCCACCAAGATGCAGGTGTTAACAGGCTTTCCCTGTTAGTGGGAAGGAAAGCCTTGGGTTTGTCCTGGATATATTACTAACTGGTGGCAGGAAGCATTTAACAGACACATGTTTGGGTATGCTATACTGAAATTGCCATAAAAATGTTCTGAAGAAGCACTGTATTATTATTTTTTGTCTTATTCAATTCTAAATCTCAGTGGCTCACACCACATCATCTTGATCATAACGAACTCACCTGGCATTAGCATATCATTATGACTAATGGTTTACTGCCCGGCTCTGGTGGCCTTCGGTTCAGCACAGCAAGGCATTCTTAAAGACAGCAAAGGGAAGGTGGGAAACCGAGGCAGCCTCACTTTGTGCCCAGTTCATACGCCTGTCTTCAAACTGATCCCGCATGTGACCTGTGTGTGCAAACGCCTGACTTGGGGCCACACAGGCCAGCATGACATTTCTCCAGACATGAGGGCACAGCCTCGGTTTCCTGACTTGTCTCTGACATCTCTCTGACTTCTAAGACACAATCTAGGACTAAAGGGAGATGAAAATCTTCATGTTTCTTCCTAAGTTGTCACTCAACACATTCCAGCTCTAGACTGGATCTGCGGACAGTCTAAGTCTACTTCAGTATCCTACTGTACCTGCCTTCTCTGGGAGTGGCCTTAGTGTATGTACAGAAATAAAAAATGAGACAGAAAGGACTGCCTAAGAAAGCAGGCAGACCTTTGAGGACTGATAGTATTTGTTTTCTTTCCAAAGAAAATATAAGCCATTCAGTCCTAAGAAACTCTATCTCCCAGGCTGCAGTAAAGCATTACACCTGTAGGCTTCTATTTCCCACAGAGGATCTGTAAACTCCAAGGCAACAAATCGGAATTCTGTGTGGCTCAGAGGGAATGAACCATGGGCTCCAGCTAGAAGGGAAAAGATCAATTATCCTGTTCCTCACATGCCTAGTCTCGCACTCAGAAAGCCCTGTGTCAGTGAAATGTGAGCCACGATCAGAGCCAGGGCAGAGGAAACCGAAGCTGCAGCCTTGCATTGTGCACAGTGAACATCTCTCAGGGCGCTGCCGCAGGAGTGGCAGGTCCAACGGCCGCTCGCTTGCTTGATGGGTGTGATGAGCAGGAACTTCTGAATGAGGTCGTTCAGGGACCTGAGCTGACCCACAGGCTGGCTGAATTCATCTTCCCCAAATCATTCAGTGCTAAGGAGCTTGCAATCTATTCTTGGATGCACTTAAGTACAAGGACAGTCAAGACCTGAAGTCCAAGGTGGAGAGGTGCCTGTTTCCGGCTCTCGTGCTCTTTGGCTGACTCATGGTCGGAAGCATTCCCTCTGCATGTCTTGCCTCTCCATGCCAGTGACACCATTGTGGTCAGCTCCTCAGCAGCTCCATGAAGGCGGGAGCAACTCCATCTCCCAAGGACACCATCAGGATTCACCTGAGTGATGAGTTCAGGAGACACTGAAAGTCACATGTCTACCTGCCTTTGCACCTGACAGTTCCTCCTGCCCTGGCTGTTATCTCAGGGAGGCAACCCCAGGTTTCTCATCTATAAAATGTCAATTATAACACCTACTTTACCCAGCAAATAAGGTTGAGTTGTCTTGAATGTTTACTGTGAAAAGCCAAGGGACAGTGCGCTTAAGAGGTAACCCCCAACAGAAGGGTCTCCCTTTCTCCTTAGCACCATGCTTCTTGTCCAAACTGAATGTGATTGTGAGAGAGGGAGAGAGGAAGAGGGAGAGGGAGAGGGAGAGAGGACGAGGGGGAGAAAGAGTGAGGCAGCAAGAGGGAGAAAGGGAGAGGGAGAGAGGACGAGGGGGAGAAAGGGGGAGGCAGAGATGAGAAGAGCATGCTCACACACTTGGTAGCAGGACTTGACAACAAGAGGGTGGAAGGACATAGAGTGCAGAAATATTAGACGTTAGTGCAGACCCAGGAATCCAAGATCAACTCCCCACGTTCACTACAAGAAGCTCCTCAGTGTCAAGTCCAGGTGCAGCTTTCCCCAGACACTCGATTCTGGGTTTCTTTTCTTTTTCTAGTTCCCGAAAGAATGGGTGATGGTTGAATTGACTGGCACCTGCCTCCTAAACTGGGCTTTCAGCACACTGTCCCGGAGCCCCAGTTCACCATTAAGCCACCACTTTGGAGGAAATGGCTGCCGGCTTTTCCTAAGAAGCCTACTAAGTGACCTGGCCCTGAATGACCTGAGAAGTTCACTTCTTATACAGACTCCTAGGCAGAGAATCAGGGCCACAACTCAACAGAGAGGCACAGATGTAGAAAAGGCTGGCCTTGAACTCACAGAGATCCGCCTGCCTCCTGAGTGCTGGGACTAAAGGTGTGCATCACCTCTCCCAGCTTGATGCCATAGCTTTTCAAGCAAGAGTCCTTTACCTTGTACAGGGTGGCCTTTTGGTGGTGAGGTCTCTGAGCCACACTGTGTAGAGATGGGATGACAAGCACCCTACCATCTCCAAGTCTCTGTCTCTTAGGGGTTGTTAGAGGGCGGAGAGGGGAGGAGGCATCTCTAATGGGATGGGCAGCTGTGGCTGGAGGAAAGGTCTGACCCTATCTAGACCAACCAACATGTCAGTTCTGCAAGTTGGAAGGGGAGAGGCAAGTTGCCAAGTACCTGTGCTGGCCTAGCATATCTATTAGGAAATCCTAAATGCAAGGATGGCCTTCGCCTTCTCTCTACGTTGGGAATTGTTATGACCCTCAGCAGTGTTGGCATGTTACTAATGGTGAAGTATAGAGCAGTGAGTTAAGGTCCTCCAGAGAGCGATGCATAAACCAGGCCCATAATCATCTCCTCTGCCCCTGGTCGTCACTGTCTAGGCTTTTGCACCACTGTAGGCCTAGGAATAATATGAGGCTGACCTTGAGGCTGAAGGAGAAAATAAAGGGTCCAGGGATTCTTCAAGGGACGCCTGCTTGCTGGGAGGCATGGGGTGTTATGGGTCCTGTAACCTCTCTGGAGGCAGATTTAAAGCGAGAACAAGGCCCTGGTGGCCCATGGCCTCCAGGGATCTCTAAAGATCTCACTTCAGGCATGCAAGTCCCAGAAAGAACCTTTTATGGGCTACAGGGTGGGTGATGCCTCTGCTGTCACGCTGACTCATGAGCTATGACTGCATACTCAGCATCTGTGGTGCTCATGGGTTCGTTCTGCTGGAGCTCTGAGTCCAGTTGATAAACTAAGCCAAGTACGATGGCTCATGCCTGTAATCCCAGCACTTGGGAGGCTGGCATTAATTCACAGTAATCCTGTGTCAGCTCTCTTAATCACGGAGCCATCTCTCCAGAATGAAATTCAAAGAAGGCTCCAGGCAGAATATTGTGCCTGAGACTAGGAAGCACTTTAAAAGTGGGGAGGAAGACAAGCATTCAGATGGGAGGGGTACAATCCATAGCAAATCACATATTCATTCATTAAATATCATGGAGCACTTCTCACAGGCAGAGTACTGAGGATGCGGTGGAGAAGACTGCATCACTGACACAGTCCCTCCTCGTAAGAGCTGAGGAGCTCGTGGCGGTGTGACTCAGAGCATAGTCAGCATTGCGACAGAGTCATAAACTCAAAGTTTGAAGAAGCACCTGAGTACTGGGATTAGCAAGAACTTCCTGGGAAAGACACCATTGCAGTGAAGGATGAAGGATTCCGACAAGGGGAGATGTAGGTGGATTAAGGAGGGACACCAGCAGGCTCACATGGATGAACACACTGGGCATGTGTGAGTATCAACGAGGTAAAATGATAAGGTACGTGGTTCTCATACTATGGGATGAGGATGGCAGAGGTCAGAACTAAATGCTATGTGGACATTGTATATAAGCTGGGCACCACACCCACTGTCTCTTAACCCTTCTGTGTAGTTCACTCTAACAGGCACAAAGTTATCTGAACAGTGACATGTGGTTTTCCTTTCTCTGCATTTTTCCCCCAGCACACAAGAAAATCATGCTAACTAGTCAGCCAGTATGTCAAGACCATGGATCTCCCTGCCTAGTGCCATGTCAATTACTGCTCTGTTAAAAGTCTATTCTGTGGGTTAAATGGTCGGTCTGCTATCGTCAGGCTACCTATTAAAGAGGACCGATAGGCTGACACTGTTTTCACTTAGGGTTTGCATGACATGTTCATAACTAAGATGGAGAGTTGCCATAGTTACCTGTACAAGCTGTTAAACTGAGCAAGCGCTGCTAAAATCTACCAAGGTCAACTAGATATTTCTAATCAACAATTTGCTGCCTAATGGAAGTTAATGAAATTACTAGAAGTTGAAAATAAAGGTTAATATGAATACATTTTATATTTAAATGTTTAAGTGACTGCCACTTGTGAGGGGTTCTAGGCAGCTGGAAAATGCATGTAACAAGACATCTGGAGGGAAAGTTTAGAGCAGAAACATATCTGGAGTTTGGCACTGATTGCTGCCTTTAAATCCTTAACAGCTTCTGTGGGGCAGTGTTCTTCCTCTGGGAAGTATGAAACTGAACCAAACCTTCACTGATCTAAACATCCTTTCTTCGTCAGTTGTTCCTGAAGATTTCCCATCTCATGGCCCCCGTTTCCACTGGAAGCATGAACAGAGAGGTATGCAGGTGGCTTGCATTGCAAGTAGTGGGTTCTGCTCAGTAGCAAGAAGAGACTTCATCACGTGAATTCATCTTCAGCTCAGTGCTCACGAAATCATATGGGTCACCTGGAGGTCTGGTTGAGCCACACATTTTGATTCAGCAGGTGTAGGCAGAGGCTAGAGGGTCTGACTCTGAAAGGCTCCCAGGAGCTGTCTGTACCGATGGCCCTGAACAGCCAGGCCCTGTCTTGTCCTATTAGTTACATTTGGAATCGCCATTCATATCTCTCTTCTTCATGCCTGGCCCACATTTGACCTTTCCCATTCTCCCGTGTTAGAGTTTGCAATAATTCTTCCCACTGCTGAGCCCACCAGCACGGTGCAGTCAGGGTTCTCCAAAGCCTTTCGGAGGATTGTACTTACACTTCACAATAACCACACAAATCAAACAGTAGCTCAGTAAACAAGTGAGCAGTTGAACGTGAGCTAGTAAAATCTTTTGTCCCACAGCAATGCAGCATTTGATATTAGAGCAATCTATTTAGAGTGATCTTTACTTTCTAGCAAGTCAAAAACAGACCAACTTAAGGCAATCCACAATCCCACTTCATGAAGCATCACAAAAATCACAAAAATCTCAGAGCATGTGCCAAGTCAGGCCAGCAAAATCAGTGGCAGCAATTTGCCTTTTCACTCACTTTTAAACAGTTATTTTTATTTATATTCATGTGCAAGTGTGTGCTTGTCTGTATGAGTGTCTCCCACATGTGTGTGGGTGCTCCTGGGGACCAGAAGAGGAAGCCAGAGCCCCTGGAGCTGGAGTTACAGCTCTGAGTTGCCCAGTATGGGTGTTTGGAACCAAACTCCAGGCCTCTGCAAGAGCAGTGCTCCCTCTTACCCATGGAGCCACCTCTCCGGCCCCTCAGTCATTCCACAGACACAAACCTGGAGCGCTATGGGTGTGGCATGGGCTTGACTCTCTGATTAGCAGGGACAATGCTCCTCCCAACTATCGTGGATAGATCCTATTTACAAGAAGAGGGCCTTGCAGTTTGTCTTCTCCACAAAGGACGACTTCCTTGGTGTTCTGGTCTGCTCTGGGTTTGCAGTTCTCATGGAGAGGTCTGTTAGTTTTGACTGTGGAATGTCACCATGGGCTCACATGGAGCACTTGGTCCTCTGCTGGTGGCAGTGTCCTGGGAGGTTGTGAAACCTTTGGAAGGTGGTTCTTTCCTGGAGGAAGTGGGTCACTGTCAGGGTGAGCCTTGAAGTTTATAGCCTGTACTATTTCCTGTCTAGTCTCTGCTGCCTGGTCTGCTGAGATGTGAGTAAGCAGCTGCCACATGTTGCTGCTGTCATAGAGCTGCCTACTGCCTGCCTTCCCATCGTGAGCCACAGTCAACCCTTCCCCTGTAAGTGGCTTCCTGTCAGGTGTTTGGTCTTAGGAATGAGAAAAGTAACTAATACAAAATCCAAATTGGACATATTTATGTATTTGTATATATGTTATTTATGTAGTTATATATATTTCTATTTATTTATATATTATTTATATTTATATATTACTTGTTTATATTATTTATATTTATTTTATATAATTTATATTTATACACACAT
>NW_008353597.1:1664484-1665291 GCF_000622305.1 Nannospalax galili | reverse complement strand
ATATCCTCACCTGAGCTCCTCTGGATAAACAAATTTCTTGGTAACTTTTACCAAAGCACTTGAAACACTTTAAAGATAATAGTTAAGCTCTGTGAATACACTTTATCCAGAATTTTAAAGGAAAAATAATGGAATTCTTTTTGGAAAAATAAAGGAATTTGTGTTTAATTTTGTTTCCTATCAAAATTAAATATTTTATTTCAATGCTGATCATACAGGAAATGTCAGGATCCATTGTAAAGCGAGGCTATCAATATGAAATAAACAAGGGTTCTCAGATTTTAGAAATCTGTAGTTTGCTTTAGAAATACTAAACTATCTGCCATGCTTCCCTATCTTTATATGTCCTTAATATGTTCCTACTGAGCAGCACACTCTCTGACTTCTCTCAGTCATTTGCACGTCTCCTGGATGTGCGCGGGCACCCCAGTGGGGTGGGGTCATGACACACAGTGATTCTTTGTCCTGTCAAAAGCCTGTGTGAACATCCTGCCTTCTCTAGTCAGGCCACTGGGCAGAAACTGGTTCAAAAGAGTGGAATGATAAAATACAGAATACTTAATGCCATGCATTTTGTTGTTAAGGTAAATATTTGTACTTCAAATGGAGAATATGAGTCAATAATAGACACCATTGATGACTGCCTATGTTATCAGATCATAGTGCTTTATGCTTACACATTGCTGATAAGTATTCCTTTAACTTATTTAGTGCCTAACAGCCTTTATAGGGACTCTCTATAACCCCTTCAAATTCTTTTGTCATCTTGATATAACTTACTTGAGATCATACAGCAAGATGCAAGGC
>NW_008353597.1:1638714-1664438 GCF_000622305.1 Nannospalax galili | reverse complement strand
TCTCTCTCTCTCTCTCTCTCTCTCTCTCTCTCTCTCTCTCTCTCTATTTTCCCCTTTATAGTTCTTATTGCAAACTAAGTGCCAACTAATTACTTGTTTACTTATTCATTATCTTTCTCATATACTGGGTTAAAAATTCCAGAAAGCCACAACTGGCCAAAATGTAGAGAATAAGACATTGCAGAGTGTGTGTCCCTAGATAGGACGCCCTTAAACCTCAGCCACCCAGGGCTCAGGGAGCACTGCAGAAGAGGGAGTGGAAAGTCTGTAAGAGCCAGGGGTGGTGGAGGACCACAAGGAAACAAGAGTTTTCCAGGCTTCTGGGAGCTTGCTCATTTAAACTTAGAGTAATGCTGACAGCAGGCACAAGACCCATGAAAACTCAATCTAGATGAAAACCCAGCATAGAAGTGGGGAAATGAACTAGAAGCCCAACCTTAGCTGAGGAGCTATTGGCAGCTGATCACCGCTGGGTGAGGGAGAGTTGGTCTTCTTTAAGGGAGTGATGCTAGATAGGCTGACCAGGCTCCAGTGGATGAACTCACATCGAGGAACATTTGGGAACACAAACTCAGTAAGCCTTAACATATATGACAGAATGCATGAAATTCGTGGGGGGCTGTGGGAGGTGCAGATAGGGAAGGGGCCTAAAAATGATTAAGATGCATTATATAAAATGCACAAAAATTCAACTGAGGAATATATTATAAAAATATATTATAAAATACATTATAAAAAATCGCAAGTGAAGAAGAACCACGTCTTATTTCTCACTGTAGCCCAATGCCTGGTATAATCTTTGGCCTATAATAAATAATGAACACATATTTGTTGACTGAATTAAGGCAATGAGATTGTGTCTCAGATTCTAGTGTTTTCTTTATGCGACATCAATGAGTACTTAGGGTTCTAGAAATAATGACTTCCTTTGAAGGGCATGCTTATTATATATTCGAAATCAGCCAAACTCTTGTCCAAATATGAGCCCCCAAATTACTCTGTAAATGAATCTATACATATGTGAACTTCTATTTGACATGTCCAGTTACTCAATAACACACACATCTCACCACTATATTCCTTATTACCCCTTGCTCTATTGTGGTGAGGAGGCAAAGGGCTGGTGCCCATCGATTCAGCCCAGGTTGCTTAATTCCCTCCCACTAAGAGGGGTAAATAGAGATGGTTACCATGGAAAGTCATAAATACCAGGGACTGCTATTTCCTCCTCTGTCACTCATGTATTAGAATAAACAACAAATGTTCCTTCTACTTGAGTTTTAGACATGTGCAGGCATTCATTCTAGAGGTGCCAGGTTGTCTAGTTAAGTAACTGTGGTTATTTACCCAAAGCCAAATATTGCACCCAAAGTTTATATTCCTTATCTCATTTCATCTTCACATCTGTGTGGTGAGTTCGCTCTTATCCCCACGCTTTAAAGAGGAGGAAATCGATACTTGGTGATGTCCATTATAAATCTTCTCAGCTACTGGTGGCAAAGGTGAGTTCTTTTGTATTTTACATAAGTATTTGAAAGCTCTGACCACAACTTTACGGTCCTTTGTACTAGGAGTAGGTAACTGAAAAGTGGAGAGATTAGCTGAATGTACTTACTTAAAAGTCAGCCTTTCTTATAATGTGTGCAGCTGATTTTTCCTTTAGAAACTGGCATTTTTTTCTACCTCCAGAGGAAGGATAGATACTTCCTGCCCTCTGTTCAGGTCTGTGTTCTTAGTTCCTGATCCTGCCAGAGGTCCCTAAATCAGAGCAGCCAGCTTCTGAGCAACAAGACTCTCTTTATCTGGTGCCTGGGGCTCAGGTTGGGAAGCAGATGTGAGAAGTAACAGTACATGCTTGGACAGGGCTTTCTGACCACCATGAATCGGAGTGGCGTTTGCCTGGTCTCTTCTGCCACAGGGCCTTGGAGAATAACCTGCCTCCGATTTCTTAGCTATTTTTTCTCTAGACAGAGTGTCATGTGTTTCAGACTGGCTTTAACCTCCATCTGTAGCCAAGGATGACCTTGAAGTTCTGATTCACCTATCTCTACCACCCATTGTGGGGATTGCAGGTGTCTGCTCCATGCTGTGCTGAAGATCAAACTTGGCTTCCTGAGTACTAGACAAGGTCTATCAACTGGGCTACACCCTCAGCCTTTTGGCCAAATGTGTCCAGTGAGGCTCACCTGATATCAAGTGGCCCCAGTCCATATCAGACAATATAACATGCAAGCCAGAGTTTTATGTCATTTTACCTATCTACTTCTTCTTTAAGCATCAGACCAGGGCAGTTTATTTCAACAATACCAACAGGAACATACCTTCTAGATTACACTGTAATGACCTGAGTCTGGAGCACAGTAGTTAATAGGGTTTTGTCCAACTGGATTAGAGCTGCTCTAAATTTTGGCAACTGACCCTATGAAATGAGAACCAATATGGCACCAAGGCATTACTGAACTCACCCATGTGCGGCATCGAAGCACATCCAGGAATCCATTTTCTGACCTATCATAAGAAGGTGTCTAAGACTTGCAGATAGACATTATCATTTGAAGAAGCCCAACTGTACCTAGCGGTAAATCAGGCTTTTCTTTCTCCTTACATTCAGATTTTTCCTTGCCTTTTTTTTTTTTTTTATGCAGAATGAGCTACATAATTGCTTTAATTTGCAACTTTCCTCTGACCAGGGCTTTTTTTTCCCCTTTCATTAAACTTTTTCCTTTCCTTTTTTTTTTTTTTATGCAGAATGAGCTACATAATTGCTTTAATTTGCAACTTTCCTCTGACAGATATATGTATATTCGCAATACATACACATTTACATAAACATGAGTGGAAGTCAATTTAGATAACAATGGATGAGAAATTAAATATTTAAAGATGTTGTTAACTGTGTAGTTATCACAAATGTCTAGTTAGCATCTCATATCGGAAGGAAAACAGGCCCTGACTATTTATTTATTTCATCCTGGCTGTGCTCCTCCTCACCCCCGCCCCGAACTCAAGTGCAATTGCTGCTATTTACTTAGAGCTTTAATTCACGGTTGTTTATTTCCAGCTTTTACATCCAAAGTTGAGAAAAATAGATCTTGGTGAATTTAAAATTTCGGAGTTAATAGGATACTTCTGTATGGTAAGTATTTATTTAGCTTTCACATAAGAAGGTAGGCATTTGTTTTTCTTCTGGCCAAAGACACAGTTAATTTTCTCCCGAATAATAGGGACATTTAACAATGCATGAACGGCCACTTTGCTTCTGCTTCATTTCCTGTAAATAACTTTACACTTACTTCAAAGCTGACCTTTCACTCAGATAAAAATCCATGTTGCTAAAAACTTAGAGAGGAGAATTGAATCAATAGGATGGGCATAAAAATAACTGTGCTGTCCTTTATTTAGTGTGCCCTGAACACCTTTGAGGGTTTATAATTTCTGGGACTGCCCTGGCAGGCTGAGGAAAGTGACTGCCATCTGGCTAGTGCCCTGTTACTTTTTTCCCACTGCTGTTTTTAAAAAGTGCCACTGAGGGTGTTTACCTACAGTTCTCCTCTAGTATCGTCAGTTTTCCTTGAGTTCAGGCAGCCTACAGTGCAGATCGCAAACACACAGATTTCTAAGTGGAAACTGGGTTCAAAGGAAAGGGAATTTTGCGTATATTTAATATCATAAGATATCATAGCAATCAAGTATAAAAGGCAAACTACAGGATGATACAGTGAAATCAAGTTGATTGTAATCACTGGAAATGGAATTCAAATTACCTTCCACTTGGTTACTGGAAGGGTGAGGAGCCTTTAAAAACAGACACAGTTCTTTCTGGCCTTTGTTGCAAATCCTGATTCCCAAGACTGAATTTCTCCTACTGTCTTCAACATGCCCGTATCAAAGCAGCAAATCTGAATGATCTAGGAAAGCCTTCAGGGAAAACCCAATTCCTTTCTGTCTTCTCAGCAAAGCCTTTGAATAAGGGTCTAAGTTTTGAGAAATGTCGTGCGTGTTTTGAGAACTATCGGACACATTTACCAGGAGCCAGAAAGAGGTCCCTCACAGGATCTAAGCTTTTGTTTCCAGCCTCTCAGATGAAAGGAGAATAACATGTATTGAGATGTTCACAGACTCATTGACCAGGCAGCCTCCAGTCTAACATACTCGGAGTGCATTGTGTGTGTGTCCGAAAACAGGAAGACAAAGGGGCTGATGGGGAATGGACAAGTAGGGGCGTGGTTAGTACTAATCACCCAAATGAGGACTAGTATTATGAACTGTGAAATTAGAATTCTTAAACCTGAAAATTACTGAGCACACTGGTCTTTAATACTTGCTTTTGCAGACTTGTCTTTTAACTATCATTTCTGTGCATTATTATCAAAAGGCAGACCCCTTCCATGAAATAAACTGCCTTCCTGCCCCACTCCCCACCTGTCATTCCCATGTTCATCCGGAACAGTGTCTTCATGACTGGCAGGCCCTTTGTTCTGACATCTGATTTTAAACAGAATGATTAGGAAACAAAGATGCTAAATGTTACCGACCTTGGAGATATCACACCCTTCATGCATCTAGGCTAATAAAAACAAGATTCCTCTTTTTGTTTGATTCTAGACCCTTTTCTGTAACAAACAAGCATACCCCAAAATGGTAAAGTAAAGAAAGAATGGAGAAAGACACAGCTATTGTTCCTGGTGGCTACTGGGACAGCCATGCTTCCCGAGTCCCGGGAACCCGCTCCTCCTCAACCTCTCCAGGCACTGGTTTCCATGCGGCCACCGGGGCTCAGGCTAGGGTCCCTGGACTAGATCTTTGCTGTGTTCTTGCAGAAGGGTTGTGGTCAAGGACGTTATTTATGGGATCTGTAAAAGAAGGCACATAATGACTGCTCTTTACTTTGTGTTCCACTGGGCACTCAGGAAATTTATGAAAACTCCATCACAGGGGCTGCTGGGCCAGACTGCTCAGCCCCCGATGGATGCTGATGGGAAATATGATTGCCCTCCTCCTGTTTCCCTCAACCCCAACTGGGCAGCCAGGGGAAGGTGAGGACAGGGGGACTGGTGAGTAATGATTGCTAGGTGACCCACCAGGGCTTGGGTTTGATGTATTCTCATTTGGGAAATGCATGAGTTGCAAGGATGTCTGAACCTGAGTACAGGAAGGACCTCAAAATGTTTTCTAGGTAGAGATCTCCCAGAACTTGTGAATGTGCTTAAAGTCCTGTCTTGTGTGCACGAGTTGTCTGATGGAGTTCCTTACCTTTATGCAAATCTGTTCTCCAAAACATGGGGTCAGACTCCTGCCATCTATTATAAAATGCCACTAAGAGAGGTCACAATACAGTCTAAAATGTAAATTAAATTTCCTTTAGTTGTTGAAAAATGTGAAAAGCAGTTGGTCACATGTTTTCATAGAATAATTTCCAGTTCTCTTGAAAATTGTTTTTCAATAACTTTCAATTTTTTAGGATGCTATTTGATGCTGATAGTCCCTTACAAGGAGAATATGCCAATCCCATGTATTAATAAAACTATTTTTCATATATAGTCTAGCTTCTTTTCTTTTGCTATGATAAATTCTGACCCAAAGCACGTTAGGGCAAGAAAGGGTTTATTTCATCTGTTGGGTTGCAGCCCTCCATTAAAAAAAGTCAAGGCGGGAGCTTAAAGCAGGAAGTTGAAGGCAGGCCCGCTCACTACCCCACAGCATCACCTCTGACCAAGGAACCAATTCACAGCCAAAGAAGTACAGCAGGAACCAGGTGGACACTGCCTGCCGGCTGGCAGGTTGTTTTTATTCAGCCGGTTTCCTTACATAGTTCAAGGCCACCTGCCTAGGGTGGTATCACCCACTGTGGGCTGGGCCTTCCTATATCAATTACTAATCTAGGCAATCCCCCACAGACATGCCCATAGGCCAATCTAATTTAGGCAATTCCTCTTAGATGGCTCTAGACTGTCAAGTTGGCAGCTGATCTAGGCAATATTTGCAGTCAGCTTTCCAGTACAACTTTATATAAAAATCACATTTATTAGATCTATGATCTACCCACCACATGTGTTCAGACCATTTATCCAACAATTATTCCCCCTACTAAATATTGAACTCAAGCTAGCTCCTGTCTCTTGATGTGTAAGAGAAATACAGAAATGCCCAACAGCATTTCATTCTGTAAAGAATCTCAAAACACTTTGGAGTCCTAGAGAGAGATGAGTTGACAGCTGGGAACCCAAATTCTGCTACGTTTGCCCCTTGCCTTCACAGTATCATGTTTATTAGGAAAACAGCACAGCAGACGGTTTCTCAGGACAACAGCAGGTGACAGGAAAGACCAGAACAATACACACTGCTCAAGCAAAGAAACGTTAAGGACTTTGGAAATTTCCATCTTCGCTGTCTGTTCCCTTCTTTCCACCCACAGCAACTCTCTGTGATGCAATAAAGACCTGGGTATGTGGGCAGTAATGACTATTTAATTCTATAATTTCAAAAAGAAAATCTATTGAATTAGGATCCTGTAGAAAATTAGGAAAACTCATTGAAAAGTCTTGAGAACAAAACGTTCCCAATCCTCAGCCACTTTCTCTGGTCCTCATGGTGTGATGCTCACTGTCTTTATGTGGCTAATTGCTTCCTGCTTCCCTGACACTTCAGCCTGCTCTGTCTCCTGTTTTGTTACAAGCGTCTGGATATTGGCATGGTATATCTGAGACTTCATTAGACTTCTGGTAAGCTGAAAGGTCAGGATGGAGAGAAGAAAACTAAGTCTACCTCATATTCTTGCGTTGGCCTGATTTTACCATAAAGTTGAGAAGCTACATTTTCTTGTTAGTTCAATCTTCAAAAGCTTAAAAATCAGCCCAGGTTAGTGAGGAGTAAATCATGCTGAGGAAGCTTGATGACTGCTGCTGTTAAGCCAGTTAGTTCCATTTGGGCTAACACATAGAGCTTCTGCCCATAGGAGCAAGCCAGATGAATCCAAGGCAGTCACAAGGGGGGAATGACCAGCAGAAGACAAGAGCTTGGTTTTCTCCTGGAATTATCCCGACCTTCCTTGTTTATATTTGGCTTTGATATTTTGAGATAGGGTCTCACTATGTAGCCCAGCTGGACTGAACTTTAATTCTCACTTAATGAACATTTACTAAAGACCATACACTATGCTAGGTGTGGCAAATGTTCCATTGAAAAGATAGGACACATCATACAGTTCATAGTGCAGCATGGGAACCTAACCAATGTGCAGATAATCACTGTACGGCATATTTGGTGCTCTAATACACAGGGCAGTGCTTATCTCCTTCCATATGATGGGGTAGGTTTCCTAGACAGCTGACTTATGAGGTCAGGTCCGAAGGGCCTGAAAGAGTAATTCAGGAGAAAGGGTCTGTCCTAGCTTCATGTCTGTTCCTGTGATAAAATACCCACCTTAGGAGAGGGGTACAGGTTTATTTCGGCTCACAGCTCCATAGCAGCAGGGTCATGAGACAGCTGGTCACAACACAACCACGGTCATGAGCAGAGATAGATGTACACGTGCCTGCTCGCTGGTTTGCTTGTGCTCAGCTGGATTTCTCTGCTCTTACACTGGTTCAAGAGCCCCTGCCTAGGGATGGAGCCTCCTGCACAGAGATGGGTCTTAAGACAATCCCTCATAGGCATGCCCAACGGCCACCCAACGTACACAATCCCTCATCTAGACTCCTCCCAAGTCATTCTAGGTTGTACTGCAGTGATAATTAAAGCTAATCATTACGGGGTCCACATGAAACGCCCCTAGAGAAGACCTGACTACCGTGGGTGAAGTCTGAGAGGGTTACAGTGGCCAGGTGTATGGTGAGGCATTTCTGGAAGTCCTGACCTATAGTCAGAGTGGTCATTTCTACTCTGTTTTCTCTTTGCCCATTTGTGGTGTGTCTGGAGCAAAGCCCACCCACCACTTGCTCATGCTTTGGTCTGAGAACACATCAAGAAGACATCAGGTTAAGCATAAGTGACATGGAGTTGTAAGACCTCAGAACACCTCGGTCCAAGTGCTTCTCTATTCCAGTTTCACGGAATTACATAATGGAAGTGTGCTTTGCTCTTTCAAAGTTCTTTTGGGATAAAGCGGGCCCTGAAAATATCAAAGACTTAAGTGACTGCCTCTTCTCAGTTCTAGGAAAGAGCAGCCCGGTGCCGTGCAGTGGAGGCTGTGTTGCTCATCTTGAAGTATCTCTGGGTCAAGATTTGTACAGATGATTTTCTGGTCAGAGTAGCCTCAAAATAATAGATTTCAGAATAAGAAAACAACTATGTTTTTTTGTTTAATCTTAATAATAGGGTATTTCAGGTTTGTCTAATGAAAACCAGAAGCTGATGATCTAATGCAATCAAACACTAGTTTTGTGCAAAAAGAAATAATAAAATAACATAGGACCTTGTCTAAATAAGACTCATAAATGATGCCAACTAAATGGGAAAAAATAGCAATAACCTTTTAAAACATTAATTTAGACTTTTATTGGAATACAAAAGATCTCTAGTGTCTGAAAGCGGGCATTCTCTCTTCTTTTTATTTCCCTAGAACCAGAGACTTGAATGCAACACAGCAGGGTGTGTGTTTTCTAAAGTTGGGTCGTTATCAGAGTGCTCCCTGCCATTCGCCAATAAGCCTTTATTTGGCAAAGTTTAAAACTGCTGACAAATGGGATTCTTCCTGTATAATATGGTTCAGCTAAATATGTCTAATTGCAAAAACCTCCCAGGGGCAGTGGAGATATCCACAGCTCAGAGAGGACTCAGATGGTTAGTCCTCAAACAGGAAACAGGAAAACCATTCAGTTCTTGGTCATCTTCCTCCTACTCGTATTTTAGAGACTTTAGGTTGTAGTGGCTGTGAGGATATTTGGAACAAATCTGGTTTTATCCAAAGCTGCAGGGATTTCCCATTTTCATGATTTTTTTTTTTCTGGAAAATTTTAGGAGGCAGCAATTGCTTCTACACTTTGGTCTGCAGCTTTCTGTGGGTGTCTGTAACTTTCCCTCCCTGTTCTAATTTGGCCCTGTTCAAAGACAAATAAACTGGAAGGATTTGCTCAACACTCACCGTTGAGGGCTAGAGAGATGGCTTAGTTGACAAAGTGCCCGCTCTGCAAGCAGGAGGGCCTCACGCTTGGATCCCCAGCACCCACTTAAAATCCTGGTACGGCAGTGTGTGCCTGTAATCCCAGCGCTAGAGACAGAGACAGGAGAATCCCAAGGGCTCACTGGCCAGCCAGCCTGGCCAAATTGGTGAGCTCTGGATTCACTGAGACACCATGTCTCAAAAAATAAGGTGCAGAAGTGATCGAGGAAAATGCCCGACGTTGATCTCTGACCTCGACATCCACAGGTGTATATACACACATCAACACACATACATACACATGCGTACATTCCAATCATTATTTCCTTGTATATTTTGTGTCTATAGTCTCTGAGAATGACCACAGATACCCCTTTCAAATTGGAAAGGGACTGATGTTCCATCATTTAATCATAAGCTCTAGCTCCGTGTAGTCCCTCTAAGAACAGACTCTTCCCTTGAAGTATGTTTCTTGGGAAAAAAAGTCTGTTCTGTGAACCTTGCTCTCTAACTATAGCCGGGGAACAGGAGGTTTGTTTGCAGTCAGAGGTGGCATCCACTACCATAATTACACACTTTATTTCAAACACCTAACTGCAGTGTCTGAAGATGTTAGCACAATTCTACTAAATACCATCCTGGCGTTCTTGTGAGGGAGGACTGGCCAAGAAGGAAGGAAGGAGACACAACTGAATGAGGGGTTCCCGGACCGAGTCATTTGATGGCTGGAAGGACTATGTGAACAGGCACTCGCCAGGTGCTGGTCTCGACTCTGCAGCTCCACATGGCTTTTCACTAATCAGTAAAGCAATCAGTCACGGAAAGCATGCTGCCGGGTAGACGTTAAGGAACACTAATTAGGGCCCCGAAGCACCTCAACCGTAGCAGTACCCAGAGATGAACCCTCATGGTCTCCTCAAGAAGAGTTTATTGAGAAAAGAGAACCGTTGTTCACAGTGCGGGGCTGGCTCGCCCGATGGTTCTGGGGTGAGACCGCCAATAAATCCACAGTAATGGCTGGAAGGGAGGGAGGGCAGAAGCGGTAAAGAGTAGGACAGTAGGTTCCATTCAGTGATTTGTCTAGGAATTAGTCAAGTCCACTCCACAGATTTGGCGTCCTGGATCTCTCCCTCCTCCAGATATCTGTGTGATAGGCTCGTGAATCTCCCTGGGGACTGTGAGTGTACTCAGTAATAGAGAGCTCACCTACCATGTCCAGGACATTGGGTTCACAAAGCAGAACACACATGATCCTGAGTGCCTCTGGAGGCCCATGTGTTAGAGGTTTTGTCCCCAACACTGGCAGGTGATGGGATCTTTAAGAGGAGGAGTTTAGCGGGAGGTCTTTTGGCCTGAGGGAACATGGCTACGAAGGGGGGCTACGTAGGTCCAGTTTCTTCCTGGGTCTTTTTTGCTTTCTAGCCATGAGGTGAGCATCTTCCATCAGCCATCTACCACTGCCATCCAGCACACCCATGAAGAGACAGGAAGGCAAGGTTCTACCTGATCTGGGCTGAAGTGAGCCCCAACAGACCTTGTTTTCATACAAGTCCTTTAGCTATTTGTTAATGGGGACGGAAAGCTCACTAGCAGACTGCGCCCATTCCTCCATGTACTTGACATAGAAGAGAGGGAACACAGAACTTGTGAGCAGCCATTTCCACCGTGAATGATATGCGGGGTAAACTGGGAATGACAGAAATAGTTAAAAATGTTACGAACATGTGCTACCCTACCTGGGATCATCTGACAGGCTCTTGAGAGCAGATATTTTGGAGGCAGGTTTCATCCCTGTTTGGGAAAGGGCCAGATGTACATCAAATTGTGGTTTGAATGTGAAATGTCTCCCACAGGCTCCTGTGTTTGAACTCTTGGTCTCCAGCTGGTGATGCTGCTTGGGAAGGCTGTGGGGGCCTTTAAAGCCTCACTGGAGGAAGTGGATCACTAGGGGCAGGACTCCAGGCGTTACAGCCTACCCGCACTTCCTGTTTATTTTCTGCTTGCTGAATGCAGATGCATCAAGACCAGCCAGCCTCGGGGCTGATCCCGTCCTCCCTACCCCAGGGCTGATGCCCTCTGGAACTGTATGACAAAGTAAACCCTTTCTCTTGCAAGCTGCTTTTGCGAGGATATTTTATCACAGCAACAGAAAGTCAGCTACAAGTATTACCTTAGGGTCATCTTAGGTTCACAATAGTCTTCTAGAAGACTGGAGAGAGTTTATCTTCCCTGCAGGGTACGGTGGTGCCTGCCTGCAACCCTGCAACCTTAGCCCGGAGGAGAAAAAGGCACGAGAGTTGCTGCACATTTGAGGACAGCCTGGTTGGTCTCCATGGTAGGACGGTCTCAAAAAACAAAACACAAAAGAAAATAAAATTCAAAACCAAGAGCGCCCCCCCACTTGATTCTAGAGACTGCGTGGGGCGGGGGCAGGGGTGGGGTGGGGTGTGGGGTGGGACCTGATTTAGAGTGAGGCTACCCTCCTCAACTTTCAGTACGAGACATTCCTTTAATTCCACCGTTCTCTCAGAGCTCTGGAATCTCTGTGTTCTGCTAACCATATTAATATGAGCCCCTAACATTTTTGTGGCATTTGATACAAATGATCTTCAAGAAAGTTTCACATATATCTCACCACTGGGTCCTTAAATCAAGTCTGAGAATTTGAGAAAATAGTGGGTATTACCCTCACTTTAAAGGTGGTACAGCTGAGTTTCAGAGGTGATATCCTTTATTCCAAGCCAGGACAGGAATCGAGCTTTGGCCAGAACTAAGCCCTGTTTCCTGTCTTCCCTCTGGAGACCTTGAGGGAGGCCAAGAGCAACTAGGTAGCTACCATCTCAGGCTAAGCCCTGCACCAACTTGTGGACAATAGTCTCATTAATTGCTTAAGATCTTTGGATGGAGACCAAGGACTCGCTTATCGCTGTGAAAAATCTCCACAGAAACATCTCTCTCTGCTCTCCTCATTCAGATGCTAAAACACTGACAAGGGCAGGGGCAGGCAGCATCAGGCTGTTTTTGTGAATTTTTTTTTCCAGGGAAGATAAGGCTAGGAAGTTTCAGCTGCCTGGCACATGGAAGGAACACTCTCATCTAGGAGTCAGGACATGTAGGCTCTGGCTCTATCTCCTCCATTCATTATACTTAACCTGTCTCCTGTTGCCTTAAACCCTCCAACACCTAGTCTCTTAGAAAATAAACAGGGCTATCATGATAAGATTATGACATGTAAGGGCTTTAAAAAAAAGCACTTATGTATAAACAGGGAAGATTGTCACTGGAGCAGTTTATTACACACAGACATGATGGTATGCTGTCTAATCACATAGAATATAGTTTTCAATCCACTGCCTTAACTTCAGGGTAAGGGCAAATTTTGCTTGTTCAAGCTGCTGTCTTACATAATAGCACTGGTCCAGATATAATTTTAAAATTGTGCTAATGGTGGCTGGTATTTCACTATCTGGAGATAGTCAGACAGGTTTCTAAAAGGGAAAGCTATCTCTTGAGATCCTCTTGCAGCCTATGGGATATGAGTTTTTCCCAGGACAGAAAACCCTGCTCAAGGCCAATTAGGTTATGTGTATAACCACTTGCTCACAATTACAATGATTAAGAAATTTGTGCGTAATACTACTCCTAATAGTAGTTATGGAGGCAGAGTTGGGACAAACCATGGATGTAGGCAGCAGGCTGAGTTCAAACCCAAGCTGTGGTACTTGCTAGCTTTGTGGTTCTGTCAACTTATCTTTTTATCGTCAGCATCCCCAGCTCTTCAGTGGTGTTTTGAGGAAGAGCTGGGATTCACGAGAATGGCATGGGACAAATTCTTACCATGCGGTATAAACTTGGTGGGCAGCAGCAGTAGGACTTAACACACACCTCAACACACCACAGGAAGCTTTCCGTAGCTCAGGGACCCAGGACTGTGTTGTCTAAGCTTGATTTCTCATGTGTCCACTGTTGTTGACATGAGTTTCAGAACAGAACTCGTTCCATGTTGTGGCTACTAAGTTTTCCTTTAAAGATCAGAGTGAGGCTGGTGCCAGACCAATGTGTTTTAAAGCATTCTTTGCTGAATAGAGAAGGCCATGGGGTCTTTTAGGGATCAAGAGATCAGAGACTGACCTCTCCATTACTTCAGGGTAGGCTTATGTGCCATCTTTTCTGTAACCAACAAGCATTTATAGGTAGGCTTGATGGCTTAGACCTGTAATCCTAGCACCCTGAAGTCTGAAGGAGGAGGAATGTCATGAGTTTGAGGCTATCCTGGGCTACACAGCATGTTCTAGGTCAGCCTGAGCTGCAGAGTGAGGCCCTGTTTACAAAATAAAAAGTATTTCTAGAATACCCACTTAAGAGTTAGCATCAAGTTCATTATAGTGTAGTATAACTTAAACTCACAGTGTCCGGCTCACTGTGAGTATAAAATTTAAAAATAATTGAAATAAGTAATAAATAATTACATGGCAACTGAAGAAACAATAGGATCTGTTCTATATGGTCAAACTATTTTTCAGTTATTCCTGTTGCATAAAATTAGAGCTATAGACTATCAAACTGGGTATTCTCAAATCTGGAAGTCCATCTACATATTTACGCAGCTGAAGACAGAAGTGAGGGCCTCACATGATTCTAATGTGGACAAATGGAATGGTATGGCCTTTTACCTTTTAAAGTCCTGTGCTTATTTTTCCATTATTTATTCTTGAAGTCATAATAGCCTTAGGAGATGATGCATGAATGCATTGGGTCCTCCTTTAATCAGATATACAAAAAAGCACATCATTAGTTTCTTTTTAAAATCATGTATATATGTATATGTCCATGTGTGGCTATGTGTCTGTATGAGTGCAATGCCCAGAGAGGCTGGAAGAGGGCACTGGATCCCCTGGAGCTGGAGTTATACGAGGCTGAGAGCCACCCAATGTGACTATTGAGTGAGTGTTAAATCCAGGTCCTCTGTAGGAGCAGCAAGTACTCTCAACTGCTGAGCCATCCCTCCAACCCTGTTAGTTTCTTCTTCTTCTTTTTTTTTTTTTTTAAAGAAAAATGACAGATCTGATTTCTGGCTTCCATAGTTCAAGCAATAATCCTCTGGATTCAACTTTTCCATTAGCAAAGGCAGTGTTTTAGGTAGAAAAAGTTTGTTTATCTTTTCCTCATAAGTGAAGGAATAAAGCCAGTTGAGTAAGAACTTTCCTTTGGGCTTTTGTCCCTTTGGTTTTTGCGTAAACTATCCTTGGGCAAATATTGCATCAAAGCCAATGAGCTACAAGGAAGGGAAAATGAGCTGAGAGGAGGCTTTGCACTCTAGTATGACTTCCAGGCTTATCATGCACATATTCTGAGGGCGTTGCTGGCTAGGACAGAAACATGGATTTGAGGTGTTCCTGTTTTATGTCTTGAAAAGAGAATTGTTTTCACCACGGGACCTAGAAAAAGAAGGGCTTGGTACACCTAGTCACATCAGCGGCCACTCAAAGGGGGCGGTGAGGGGCTTGAAGCAGGATGGAGAGGAGGAGTAAAATGCTGGGTCTTTATCACCAACTTTTCAGATAGAGATGCATCTGTCCAACACGGGGCACCTCCTTTAACAGGACTGGGTGCATTCGCCTCTCCTGCATATCCCTGGTGAGCACACCTCATCTGTCATGCTCAGACATGTTAGAAGGAGCTTTCTCTGCCTGCTCCTTTCTCCTCTGAATAAGTAATCATGAAAACACACCATCACCATGGTTCTTTCTTTCTTCAGGCTTACTGGGCTGGGACTTTCCGTCTCCCATGGCTGTAAAGAACTGTTCTGTTCATTCACATCTCGTAATTTTCTCAGGAGGGTTGTTACAGATAAAACTAAGGGTCTGATTTTGCTAGGAGTGTAGCTCTGAAAGTTTCTAAGGCTATGCAGATGAATTTGGGGGCAAAATGCCATCCCCTAAGTGAACTAAATGCAGGAAATGCCACAGAAGCCTGTTAACATGGTTCACTGGGCAAGGAGGGATCAAACCTCAGTGGGATCTTCTTTCTGAAGACCTCGTAGGTGCCAACCTCTACTATGATTGAAGGACATGCATTCGAGTATCTTTAAAAATTTCTTTCTGTTTGATGTTCTGTTCTCAATGATATAAGGATCCAACTGAAAATAGAAAAATGATCTTCTAGCCTAAAGCCTTACAATTCCGAAACACACACAGGCTGCCAAATAGAAGGCAGGAAGCACCAGTGTGTGTGCGTGCGTGTGTGCATGCGTGCGTGTCTGTCTGTGTGTCTATGTCTGTCTATAAACATGTACATGTGAGATGTGATTAGAATCTCATCATGTAGTTTAGAAAGCAAAGGCAAAGGAACTGGAGCCAAACTTGAGGTCCATCTCCATTTTGATTAATTGGATTCCCTCCCCAGGCTAAGAGTGTAGAAACCAGGCCTGTGGAGTATGGGCATGATGCTGGTTTTCTAATTCAGATCTTACACCAAACTCTTGGGGTTGGGTGTCTCATTTTTCTTCAGGATCTCCCGCAAGTGCTTCAACCACTGTCCATGACTGAGATCACCTTGACACTGACCTGCGCCCCAACCATGACACCACAGAAGAGCTCCCCAAACGAAAGACCAGTTTCCTCTGCCCGGCTTTTTTGACCATATCATTTATTCACCTTATTCTGGCTCTGCATCTCTGCTGGTTATCTGCCTCTGTCTCTCCTGAATTCTGTCTCTCTAACCCTCTGTTTTTATCGGATCCTCTGCCATGGCTTTAACTGTTAACTTTATGCAAATAACTCCTTATAAAATATTTTACTTATTTTTATTTTATGCATATGAGTATATTGCCTGCATACAGTATGTAAGTGTACCTGGGTCATGCAATGCCCATGGAGGTCAGAAGGTGGAGTTGGATCCCCTGGAACTGGAGTTACAGATGGTTGTCAGCTGCCATGTGGGTGCTGGGAACTGAACCCGGGTCCTCTACAAGAGCAGCCAGTGCTCTTAACCACTGAATCATCTCTCTAGTCCCCCCACCCCCGTGACTCTTGCTATTACAGTCAGTCACCAGTTGTCTTCTAAGTTGTTCTCTAAAACTTATTGGACATCTTCATATGGATAGTCTGCTCCTTAACGTTGCCATGTATCAAATGAAAGTGTCTAAATAACTTTCTACCATTGCGCCCAGCAATGAGGAAGACACAAGCCTTTGCCCCCCTAGCAAGTGATCACAGCTCTTCCTCGCTTCAGCTGTTCACTTGGTAGATTATTGTCGAGTCTCTTGTATGAGGGGATGGTGGAGTCCTTGCTCTCAGGAAGCTCAGAGACAATTATAGATACCTGGTGACTGAACTGTGCCATGCTCTGATAGGAGACCTTACAAGAGGCCAAGGGAGCACACAGAGGGATGCCTAACCCAGCCGAGGGGCAGGTGGTGGTGAAGTACCAGGATAGACTTCTGGAAGGAGGCAACACTTGACTTGAGTTTAAAGAGCTGTGTGGCTGTTATCTGGCTGGGGATGGACAGAGACATTAGCATTTCTCACACAATCAGCAGCAGGACACATGCCCAGACAGACAGCCTGGAGACTGAGGAGGTGTAGGGTCAGGTTGACAGCAATACAGGGAGTTAGGACATGTGCACTCTCCCAGCCATCACACCCAGATCCTATGGGTCTTAGAATCATTCACAATGGGCCCCCTCCACACACGTGACATCAAGTCCTGAACATGTAACTGCTCCCAGGTGTTCCTCACCTGCTTTCATGACTAGTGCCTTAGTTCAGACACGCTTCACACCCGTTAGACCACGGAGCAGCAGCTGAGCCTCCCCCACTCTGATTTATTCTGCCTCTGGTTACCAAACATTCCGAAAGCTTCTGTGCTTAAAGCGTGCTCTGAGGTTCAGCCGCACTGGCATCACCCGCTAACTTCTGAGAAACACAGTTTTCAGGCCCCTCCCTAGGCTCCGCTCCAACAGCGGATCCTCAGTGTCCTCCAGGGCACCCTGTGCTAATGGCCTGATACCCGGAGTGTGGTGTTATGAGAAGGTGCTGGACCCTCCAGGGGGAGGGGTCTACTGGAGGTTTTCAAACCATTGGGTATATGCTCCTGAGGGGGTAGTGAGGCTCATCTCTCTTTCCCTCTCTTGTCTGGTTCCCAGACATGAAGTAAGAAGATTTGCTCCACCCTGTGGTCCCAACACAATGTACCACCACTAGCACAGGGCCACAGGGACAAGTGGTCATGCACAAAACCTCCAAAACGCTAAGGCCACATAAATCTTTGCTGTTCCTAAACTGGTTACCCCAGGCATGTATTAGAGCATCAGGAAGCTGACTGACAGAACACTGCTGAGAGGTGAGCCATTTGCTATTACGATCTGCCTGATAATGTGAGGAAAGCCTGTGGAATTGGTTTGAAGGAAAGATCTGGAAAAGGGTGGCTACGCGGATTAGAAAACACCCACCAAGAAGGCTGTCAGTAGAGCTTAACTGGGATTCTGGTGAGGAGTCACAAGACCAGGATGCTGAAGTCTGAATGGATTTCGGTCCTTGCCCTGGTACTCTGTGGAAAGTTGAGCTTAAAGGGGCTGGGCTGGTTTATCATTTCAAGGTAGCAAACGGGTCAGGTAGGCTATGGCTATCACTGGCTGCTTTTAGGCAAGTTCACAGTGAGAATCAGGGGCATAAAAAAACGGTACAGAAAAATCTGCAGAAAAGTATAGCTTGACCAGAAAAGGAGCTTGTGTCATGTTTCAGCCAGGAATGGTACTGTTGCAGTTGGACATGAAGGGCCAAGTGCTTTGACCTGTGACAATCAGAAAGGTGCCCAAAGAGCCTCCTGGGAACCCCCAGACAGTCCCACCCATCAGGCTCGAAGGTAGAGAAATGCCAAATTTGTTTCAAATATTTTAGTTCAAGAAAAGAGCCTTCGTGTATCTTGCTTACCCGGGACCACCTATGGAACTGTTTCCCTGTGTTGAGCTGACAAGGCATTGAGAGGTCAGCGTAGCTATTGTTCAAGTGGCTTCAGATGGTGGCAGACCTTGGCATGGTCCACCTGATGCTGGTTTCTGCAGGCATGCAAAATGCAAGAGTCATAGGGTCAGGAAAGTTTCTACCTAGATTTCAAAGAAAGGCCTAAGAGACCAGGTAGTATGTGGTGGGCCCAATGGCTCTGCAAACAACCTGCAACATGGAGTTGTGTGAGCGAAGTCAGAGCTGCAGTGGGGGTTCTAAGTGCTTACTGGTGCTCACAAGGGTATCTACCAGGGAGAGTGCAAGTGATGTGTGAACCTGCCCACAGTGTGTGGCGACCAGCAAAGCAAAGGGCAGGGCGGCCACTGGAGCCCAGAGGCAGGAATGGAACATTAGGATTGAATCTCCCCCTTGCTTCCTTCCTTATTGGTTTTCACTGTACCCTCATTTGGGAATAGGGATTATGGCCTGTGTCTGTTCCCTCATGGGTCGGGCAGAACCTTTAACAGGTGTACTTAGCAACAAGTCTTTAAGTCATTGGGGGAGTGCCCTTGAAGGGGACTGTGGAAACCTAGCTCTACTTCTGCTTCTTTCTCTTTTATTTCCTTTTTTTTCCCCCTTTCTTTCTCCCACGGGTTGTTGCCACCGTGTTCTCACATCATGACATCGGCCAAAAGTAACAGGCACTAAAATCTATAAGGAACATGACCAATAAACCTTTTCTCTCTGTAAGTTGATTACCTCAAGTATTTGTTACAGTAAGGAAAGCTGGCAGTTCCTAAATCTTGTCTATACTTTAAAAACCCTCTTGGTGATTTAAGCTCATGTGAAAGTCTGAAAAACACTGTTTAAAGCTGCGTTCTACTTTTGCTCTATCACTGCTAAAACAAAAAGCCTCTGCTGGCTCTTTGGTGCTTACTGAATGGAGGCCAAATTCCCTCTGAGTTTCCATTCTTCCTAACAGGACACTTTTCTTTCTGAGAACACACTTGGCTCCAGTCTTTGCCTGGCCTCGGGCACTTTCTCTTGTCCTTTATCTTACAGATCTGCTGGACTCAGCTGAAACGCTGAAATCTAACCGTCCCCTCTTGTAGAATCTTAAATATTTCCATGGCTTCTTTGTCACACTGCGCAGCTCAGTTATCAGCTGCCTGTCCTGCTGGGATCTGAGAGCCTCCGAAAGGTAGAGACTGTATCTAACCCATACAATTATCTGTTGTACTCCTAGCCCATACCTGATCCATCCATACCTCTGTGGAGAAGTATTGAAAGAAAGAGGTTTGTACCCAGAAGGTGAAGAAGGGCGTGTGCCGACTGCTACCAACAGCAAGTGAAATGGACACGCTGCATTTCCTTCAGAATAGCCTGTAAATTACTTCCAGTAGATGTAGAGGACGAGTCTAAGAAATAGTGTACTCCTAAATCCTGCTCCTCCCAAAACACACTGACAGACACCAGGTAGCCAATTCAAATTCTGTCCAGATGTGTAAGTACTGAAGTTTGGGATTCCCACTTCCCTTAAAAAGCATTTAGCACATTGTTAACAAACATTCCAGGTGTACAAACCCACCTTCATTTCTGTCCCAAGTAAAGAGAGGGGACACAGAGTCAGCCATGTATCGTGTGAAATTTGTTTTGGTTTTCTGACACTTGAGCATGCTAACCAGAAGTGTTCTTTGGAGTTACTTTGGGTAAACAGGGAAGAGTCCTGACGGGCACAGCAGAAACTCACAATGTTTTCAACCAGGGAAGCTCATGTTTGCAGAATGCTGATTTGGTCAGAGGAGAGGAGTTTCGCTGGGAGAATACCAATGTAGCTTGACAATGCAGCCCCAACATGTCAGGGCATTCTAGGTGACCAGCTCTCAATGACAGGCCTTCAAGTCAAGCCGCCTGCCTGCCAGAATCTCACAGATTGGATGTAAGCAAGAGAAACAAACTCTCTCCAAAGACGGAAGAATCCAGGAGGGTGATGCAGTTATAGTAAATGATTCTTACGATCGCTTTTCTTCAGCCAGAACGCATGGAGTTTTACTCCTGTTTCTCCCAGCAGGAGACAGAAAATTTGGGAGGAAGCTTTGGAACTCTTCCTTTGAAATTTATGCTCCTTCTGGGTTTTCTGCTTCTGTTTTTAGATTTTTTTTTTTTTTTTTGCATGAGTTCACCATGAGTTTAGAACAAGGCATCTCTTAGCCCCTGATGATGTTCCCTTCCAAGCCTGTACTTTTCCTTCACTATCACAACATGTCAGGATGCTAGGTGACAGCCGGTTCACAGCATGCTGTTGAGTGCATGTCGGTGGGCCCGCCCTTCCTAGTCACGCCTTCTCCTGTATCTTTTGCTAAGTGCAGCAGCTGACACCTTGTAAAGACACCTACTGGGTCTCGTCTCTCTTTCATATTTTAATATTTGGAACTTCCAAATGTACTAACATTAGTTCTAATTTGTAGAAGTGTTACCTTACAGTATTGGTAACCGTTCTCTCACCACAGGCAGCTGAAGTACTAGCCTTGTATATAAAAAAACTCAAAAATGGCAAGAACATTGTTGGACTGTGGAAGGGAATGGAGGGGAAAAGTCACTGAGATCAGTGTATAGAATGGTGCTTTGTGGCTCACACTGTCACTTTCTTGACTCTGAGCATCTGCTCTGACCATGCTAGCACAGGGGGACATAACCCAGCAAGTCAGACACATTTTAAGAACTTCAGTGAAGCGTTACCTGGAGGGCTTATTGAACACAGATTGCTGGACTAAGGCCCTCAGAAATCTTGATTTAGTGGGATCTGGACAGGGTTGGAAAATTTGCATCTGACAGGCTCCCAGGTGCCACAGCCCCACAGAGAATGTAATTGAAAGGCTCTGAATCAGGCTTTGGATGCCCTGCCAGCACCACACATGTGACTAATCCTCAGCACATAAACTTACTATAAACATAGCTGCTCATGCAAACATCTTGGACTCCAGGGCTGGGGTCATTCTGAGAAACAGAATCAGCCGCCAATTGCCTCTGCAGCTTTTCATCTGTGAAAACCTGTGTCTCAGGTTCTCCTTTCATCTTATCATTGCTCAGCCTGACTTTGTAAATGAATATTTAGGATAACATTGCAGAAGTCTCTGAGACCACCCAATAACAAAGCATTTCCAGTACTGGTTGGGGAAGAGGCTCAGCATCTCAGCTCCATTCAGCACAACAAACTCTCAAGACACATGCAGGTACTCAGCATGTAAAAAGAATGTAGATTCAAGACAGTGCTCAGCTCACAGTACGCAGTCCCTAGTGGAGAAGGACCCAGACATGTTTAGTTGTATGTGGTACATAGTCACACACGGAGGATGCTGAGAAAGAGGGAAGGTACCTTAATCTTCTCAGCAGGTTCCAGAGGGAATACCCTCAGTGAAGAGGGACCGTTCGAGGTGACCACTTGACGACCTCTACTGGGGTGCTGGGTCTCTGCCCTGGCCTCCTCACTGGATCGCTCTCTGTACAGCGTGCCTGGGGAGCTTTGTGAGCTTTGTTTGGGAGTGAGGTCCCCAGCTGCTTCTGCACGGTTGGCTTTTTATTCTATGAATAACTGGTATTTCTTGAGGTGTTTGGAACTCAGATTGGAGACATGCTTTCTATCAGGTGTCCTAAGAACTCCGGCCCAGGAAAGCACTCTCACTGAGAAAGGGTGGAGAACGCAGTCAGATGGCTGTTAGTCTCCTGCAAAGGAAGTGGTTCTGGAACTACTGACAGGGCCCAGGGCAGCCTTCTCAGTGGCCCGTAAAGAGACCTGAGTACATTTTCTATTACCAGACCTCATACATTTCTTAGACTCCATTAAAAAAATCTTTTTCCCCTCTCTCTCCTCTCCTCTCCTCTCCTCTCCTCTTCTCTCTCTCTCTCTCTCTCTCTCTCTCTCTTTCCTCTCTCCTTCCTCTCTCTCATCAGAGAGAGGGCACATGAGTGTGCACATGTGTGTATGGAGGCCAGAGATTGACGTCAGGTGTCTCCCTTAACTACCCCCCACCTTATTTTTTGAGACAAGTTCTCTCTCTGCACCTGGAGCTCACCACTTCAGCTAGGCTGGCCGTCCAGCAAGCCCCAGGGGCCCTCCTGTCTCTCCTGCCCAGATGCTGGGATTATAGGCACACACTGGTGCTGGGGATCAAATTCAGATCCTCATGTTTGTGTGGCAAGTCCTTGACCCATGGGACCATCTCCCCAGTGCTCCCTTACCATCCTTTTAACAATCCCACTCGCCTCACAGTGAGGCAGCAATCGAATAAGATGCAGAAGGAGGATTTCTGGCTAAGCAGAGCATTCTGGTCCACCCAGTGCAGTTGTTACCTTCCGTGGAGCCAAGGCCTCAGCTCTATGCACATTCAGTGGCTTGGTGACAAATGCTTACTGGAAGGTAATGACTTCTGGACCAGGGGAGGAGAAAGAATCATGGGACTCCACCTCCTCCTGCTCTCGCTGTACATGTGCATTTGAGACGCAAAGGCCCAATGAATTAGCTCCCATCTAGCCATGTGGCCAGGCAGATTGATCACAGCCAGAGAGTGGCTCTCAGTTGATGTATGTCAGAGTCATCTCAGCAATGTGGCCTCTGTGTATTGAGTACCATCAAGTATTACAAGAGTAAACATAAAACAAAACACAGCACATAAACAAGCTTGGAGATCTGCCCTAGCAAGCGCCTTCATTCTGTGATGTAAAACCCACAAAGGAAAAGGGTTGTGCTGACCGTCTCCCACTGGTTCCTATTTCCAGCTCATTGAAGAACTGGCCTCTCGCCTGTGTGCACACAGGAAATGCTCCTCCTAGGCTGACATGCCTTGCCTCGTCACCGAGGGCTTCCATCGGCCTACAGGCTCAGGCTCCTGCCTGGCCACACAGTGGAGCCCGTTTTCTTCTGACCCCTTTAGCTCACTTCTTGCCCTCAGTCCCCTGCACGGATTGGAGATGGCTCATGCTGGCCCGATGCCCAGGCAGCATTCTCCTCCTCCACGCCCCACACACCAAAGGTTCATTAAATTAGTCACTCGGACTTCCCACAGCTTAGCTGAAGGTCACTTGCTATAACTGTCAGCCAGGGAAGAGGCGCCTCTGAGGGTGGCTTCAGAGACCTGGCCTCCTTGAGACAGAGGCTGGCTCCCCTTGCCTGTGTGGCTGCATGTCACTGCCCCAGAGAAGTAGGAGGCAGGGGTGCCCTCTAAGCCACCAAGAAGGAACAGCTCCCCACGGGACTCATGCCTCCAGTCCAACAGAACAGGCAATTGCTTAAGTTTTCTAGGCTTCATTTTTTCCAACTTGGAAAACAAAGATACTCAAGTTCCTCAGAGGGGTGATCTGAGGACATATTAACCACTTTGTGAAAACCACCTTAAGAGTTTGACCAGAGGAGGCGAAGAATGGTTACTGTTAATCCAGAAATACCAAGATTAAATCACAGCAGCTCTACCTATTTTGTTAGAGCTGAAAACCAAGTTATCAGTGAAAGCGAACCCAGGTCTCTATATAATGTTTCATCTCTGGGCTGGAACTTTGGTATTATGAGTCAATAAAAACAAAACACAACAGACTTCTAAACATGATGTCCTTTTGGCCTGTGCTGGCTTCGTAACAGACTCTGTAGTTACACTGGTCTCCAGCCACATCTCAGTTGGGCAGTCAAGGCAGAGAGCAGCCCAGGGCTAGTGTCGACCGTTGCCTAGCGACAGGATTCAAATTGTTTCCTGGGCAGTGCTTCTATGATTCACCGAGACTACAAGAAGAGACTGAGACACTTTGTCTTGTAGGTCTTTTGAAGATGGCATTTCGAGAATACTGTGAGGTTTCAAAGTTTTAGAAGTGAAGGTGTAGATAGGAATGTCTCAGACTACAGCACACAGGGAAATGGCATCCAGAGAGCAGCAAGGTGCTGTTCTGTACCACCATGATATCTAAAGCGAAGGACTTCTCCAAACACCCTCACATCACATCCCAGACCTTTGCCCAAGGACACACACACACACACACACACACACACACAGACACAGACACACACAGCATTATCTGCCCACGGCTCACCACTGGTCAGGCTGGAGAACAGCCAGCAAAGTGAACTTTCAACATGAATCTTCGAGCTTTGCAGGAACGCGGTCTTCTGATTCCTAAAGCAACCTCTCCTCGTCCCTATTCTTGTCAAGCAACTGGTAAGAACAACATTTCCGTGCAGAATCTGAAAATGACTAGGAACAGTGACTTTAAAAGCATCTTGTCAGCTGGGCGTGGTGGCGCACGCCTTTAATCCCAGCACTTGGGAGGCAGAGGCAGGTGGATCTCTGTGAGTTCAAGGCCAGCCTGGTCTACATAGTGAGTTCCAGAACAGCTGGGGCTACAGGGAGACCCTGTCTCAAAAAGACCAAAAAAAAAAATAAAAAGGCATCTTGTCATACAAAATTTGACACTTGCAAGTAACGGAGTAATCTATGTCCATGGTCCACCTACTTCTGTATGAACATTAGCTACATTGCCTTCCTACATAGATTAGATGATTTTAAACAGATTACATGTAGACAGACATACTTTGAGTATATGGCTTACAAAAGATTTCACATTCAGAAGATCCCTCAGGAGGAAGCAGGCTACAGTTTCTGTTTGTACCATTTGTGGAAATAGCTTCTTCAAACTCAGTACCCTTCAAAACTGTTTTTATTCATTCTCTGAGAATTCTGTATATGTATATAATTGATCATAACCACCATCCCCTACCCAACTAAGCCCTGCCATCTCATCCTCCCAACTTCACATCCTCTTTTCATAGCTCTCCAAGTTCCCTCCGTGCTGTTAATATGTGCAGGGGTGTGACCATTCACTGAATGGACAGCCTGACAGGGCTGCTTCCCTGAAGAAAACTGGCCCCCACCCCCACACCTTCAACTGCCAAAGCTATTCAGCTAGGGGTGGGACTTCCCGAGTCTCTCCACCACTCATCTATGCCGATTTTAAAAAACAATACTTTAACTGATTCTTTGATAATTTCATACAGTGTATTTTGATCATATGCAACCCCCTTCCCCCATCTCTGCTCAGATCCATCTCCACTTCCCAACTGTCTTAGTTTGTTCTTCATTGCTGTGACAAAACACTCTGACCAGTACCAACTTGGGGAGGAAATGGTTTATTTGTCTTACATCTCCCAGGTCGCAGTTCATAAGGGAGCCCAAGGTAGGAACTCAGGGCAGGAACCTGGAGGCAGGAGCTGGAGCACAGGCCATGGAGGAACGCTGCTTACAGGCATGCTCTCTTTGGCCCCTGCTCAGCCTGCTTTCTTATGCAACACAGGCCCACCTGCCCAGGGGTGGCACCACCCACAGTGAGCTGGGCCCTCCCACATCACTCATCAAGAAGATGCCCTTCAGACATGGCCACAGGCCAGTCCAATAGAGGCAATTCCCCGATTGAGGCTCCCTCAACCCAGGTGTGTCAAGTTGACACTAAAGCTATCCAGCACACCAACTCACCCCCAACTCTGTGCCTACTTCCTGTCCTCTTTATTTTCAAGGCCTATTGAATCCAATTTGAGTTCTGTAAATACTCTTCCATGTAAGACCATGCTCTGCAGCATGATAAACCTATGTGGTACAAAAGAGAAGAGCTCCCTCCCTCCCCCTCCCTCCCTCCCTCCCCCT
>NW_008353597.1:1610516-1638432 GCF_000622305.1 Nannospalax galili | reverse complement strand
CCCTCCCTCTCCCTCCCTCCTCCCCTCCCTCCCTTCCTCCCTCCCTCCTTCCTCTTTTTCTTGTTTGCCCTAAAGTCTCCTATTTTGAGCTTCAGGGTGGTGGTCCCTAATTCTTGCCTCCCATTCTTTTTTAATTCAGTTCAAGGAGAATTAGGTATTGTATTTCCAGGGCTTTAGTTTTGGTATTCAAAAGAAACATAAATTGCATTTCTTGTTCTCAAGATGTTCCAAGCCCTGTGTTCCAAGGCCAAACAGAGAAAGGGTTTGTCTGAGAGACGATGACGGTTGGTAAAATGGGTTACTTGGATGGAAGGTGATGCAAAGATCCACAGATGCTACGGGTTGGTGAAGAATCAGTTTGGATACAGGGGAAAGAGTCCTAATTCTAAGCCCCTGGTATGTGTTGATTTCCCTTATAGTGGACACCCAGTTTTCTTCCTCTAGCTTTGTTTGATGGGTCCTGGGGTGACCAGGCCACCCCACAGAGACAGACTCTGAAAGCATGAGGCTGCCCAGGTTGGTCATCTGTGGAGGTTTTCCTGTGCAGCTCAGGGGTCAGCTGATGGGGAGCTGCTAGGGGGACTGCAGGTCCTGGCGAATCTCAACTCCCAAGGCCTGGAAACCAGCAACAGGCAGGAAAGACTGTCCCCAAAATCTGAGCAAATGCCTTTGGCTCCCTGAAGGCCAGGATGAGCAAGTCCTAATTTATGTACAAAGTTTATTTTGTTTATTTATTTATTTAATATGTGTGCATGTATGTGTGTGTTCCTGTGTGTGTTGATGTGCACATGTGTGCCTTTACGCTGAGATCAAAAGTCAGTCCTGGATGTTACCCTTCAAGCACTGCCTACCTTTTTACTAAGACAAGGTCTCTCACTGGCCTGGAACTCATCAGGTAGGGTAGGCTGACTGGCCGACAAGCCCCAAGGATCCGCCTGGCTCTGCCTCAGCAGCCCTGGGATTATGAGCACACGCCACCATGCAGGGCCTTTTCCTCATGTGGGTGCTGGGGGTCGAACTCGGGTCTCCTTGCACTTTGCTGCCTGAGCTATCTCCTCAGCCCTGACGTTCATTTTTTAACATCACAGAGGAGCTTCCACCAGAGTCTAGATAGAACAAGAGGAGGAAGACCACCATGTGGAGAAGTTGCTGGGGCCTAACAGCTTGGCTTTTCTTGTCTTCTAGAATTTACTTGCACCAGGAAATATCCAAAACACCAGGTACAGAGAGTTTGGTAGTGAGTGAGGTTTTGTCCTTCCAGCCTTACCATTCGGGAATAGAAACAAGATTTGGCTTGTTAGGAGAATAAAGCCTGCTTTACGAGAAATGGCAATGGGTAGGAAAGAAAGTTTGAACGTTCCGAAGGGTGGGCCCCTTTCCAGGTACCTTGGGAGCACAGTGCCTCCAAGTTTTCCTGTTTACCTCTGAGTGAAGGCCTCTTATGATACACAGATTTGGAAAATATTGATTTATGTGGAATCCCTGAGGTGCTGGCAAAATTAATGTGATTTTCATAAATAGAAGTTATATCAGACCTGTTGTCATAGAAACTTGAATGGAAAGAACAGCCAAAGCCCGAGCAGGAGAGACCTGGGGCCAGTTTGGTTGGGACTGCGGCCTTCTGCCATGCCAAGTGTGTTCTCTCTGCCGTAAGCCTTGCCATCTGAGGTCGAGAGAGGCCGCCACACCCAGATGCTCCACTTTGTTACAGTGTCGGCTCCAAATTATGTTTCAGGGTGAGTTCATCATCAGTTCCTTACTCTGTCTTTCACAAAGCCATGCTCAGTTCTAAGCCAAGGCCTCATCAGCGTTTCTCAAACTCTGAGGACAAAGCCAGTCACACCTCTCCAGTGGGCCAGAAAGCCTGGATTGCTCCTCCATCCCCAGGTGAGGTAGTGCTGAGCCCCTGTGCCTGCAGCCCTTCCCTTGCCTCTATTTGCTACCAGATCCTCTATATTTGACATAATACCACATTCTGAATTTATTCAGTTGTATGGCCTGTTTGTTGCCTTGAATTAGGCAAGGGTGTGTGCTTTAACCAGCTTTGCATTTGTCTGTCTACTACAGTGTTTTTTCTCCATAGGCGGAGATAGATTAGTGCTTGCATGTGAAATCAGCAGGAAGGCAGGCAGAAGCCATGGTGTCTTTAGAGCCTCCAAAGTCCCTGGGGTGCTGTGTTTACAGGACCCCACAGAGCTGTTTATGTCAAACCAGGGGACCAGGCCCTGATTCATCTTTAGTCATCTTTCAGTTGGCCCACTCCTCCTGCTCCCCCTCCTCCTCCTCCTGCCCCTCCTCCTCCTCCTCCTCCTCTCACCCCCTCCTTCTCTTCTTATTCTTATTTATTCTTATTCTTTGAATCTTGTGGACCCATAGGGTGTCCTGCACAGGGAAGAATCATGGGGAGTGTAGGAAGGAAGCTCCATCACCTCCTCTTTTCTCTTCCCACTCCTGTTGACCCCCTCCTCCTCCTCCTGCTCCTCCTCCTCCTCCTCCTCCTGCTCCTCCTCCTCCTGCTCCTCCTCTTCTACCTCTTCTTCTCCTCTTCACTTTAAAGACCCCCCACCTTTCTGAGACAGGGTCTCATGTATCCCAGGCAGGCCTTGAACTCACCATGTAACAAAGGATGATCTCGAACATAGCCTTCTGCTTCTACGTTCCAAGTGCTAGGACTGAAAACGTATGCTATCCAGCCTGGTTGGTGCAGTGCTGGGGATTCAACCCAGGGCTCCCTGCATGCTAGGCTAACACTCGACCAAGTGAGATATCCCCAGTCCTAAAGACATTCTTAATTGACATGTTATCAATTTGACTCTATGTCTGATTCCTGGGTCTGAACCCAGCTGTGATGCTTAGGTATACATCCTATGGCCTTTAACAAATGGGTTGACTTAAGTCTCCATTTTACCAATTGCAAGGCGGGAACTAACATATCTTGCTTTACATATTTGTTTAGAAGATTCAATAAAATGGTGATTAGGATCTGTCTAGCTCTGTGCTTGCCACCCAGTAGGTCTGCACATAGAATCCATTATTATAAATGCAAACATGGGTAATGTGCACAGTGTGATTTGACTCAGGGTTCATGTCCCCCAAGAGTGAACCTTGGAACACATTTGCCCATTTATCACTCTCCAAGTTTTGACAAATAGCTGTAGGGAAATCTGAGATGCATGGTAGCTTTCCCTGAACATCAGTGACCCCAATGCTGCCAGGGGGAACACCTTCCATCTTCATAGAATTTCTTGAGTCCACAGGAAGTTAGAATATCACTGAGAGAAATCTTTGGGAACTGCATGGCTAAACAGGGTGGGTAGCTTCCCCAGGGATCAGTCATGGAGAAGATGTCTGTGTGCTGCACATTGGGAACATTCAGACCCTGAAACCATAGGAATGTGGTGTGGAAGGCAAGGGAATTAAACTTCCTCAGCCTCCCCCACACAAATCAATCAAGAGGAAATAGGCATCGCAGGGAAACATTCCTTTAGAATCTACTTTCCTGTTCGTATTCCTATTACCTCAGCTCATAAATCTCACTTCCTCCTAGTATGGTTCCTTGAACAGAGCAGCAGAGATGTGTTTCAGTTCCTTAAGAGGCTCACTTTTAGCTCTGTGAGATGGACAAAGGAACCTTGGAGTCCAGAGCTAGGGAAGGCAGCAGGCAAGGGACTGATGGCTGAATCGCTCTTGCATTGAGAAGCGGATTTTCCAAATAACTTCAACTCAGTAGAATTATGTGCTTCTATGTTGAGGGAAGAATTTGAGCAATAAAACATGATTACAGGGTCGATTTTACATTTTGCTGAAAATCGTGCTCCTTCATGCTCAGTTGTGTGTCCCGAGTTGTGTTCAACAGGCGTGTTCATCTTTGACTCCACAATTCACACAGATCAACATGCCCAGGAATGCCTCATATGTTAGCCTCAGAGTTATGTCTCCAGCTTGCCCCATCTCGTAGATCACAATCATTACAATATATGCCTTTCATTTTGCAAATAAGGAGGGTCAGATCTTGCGACAGGTATATGCCAAAAATAAGCGGCCTGAGATGTAGCATGTTAGACCCTCAACTTGACTCCCCATTCTACACAGTCATCCATTCGCTGCCGGCTCTTTCGGCTTTTGTTTGTTTGTTTGTTTGCTTGCTTCTGTTTGTAGCCCCAGATGGCCTGGAACTCTCTGTGTAGACCAGGCTGCCCTCCATCTCACAGAGATCTGCCTGCCTCTGCCTCCTGAGTGCTGGGATTAAAGGTGTGCACCATGCCAGGCTCATTATCGGCTCTTAATACATCCCAGGTTCCAGTTTGTTTGGTTAGAGAGGAGCAAATAAAGCGAAGGATCTTATGCTCAGGTCTTCCCACCGAGGAGGCCTTTCTTCATCTGGTTATCAATCATTGTTCTTCTTTTATAGCCAACATAGCCAGTTCCTGCAGAGCCAGGGTGACTTTTTTTTATTATGCCTTCTGCTTTCATAAGAGCCTCATAAAAGCACATCTTGGCACTTCCCCTTGGTACAAAGTGGCATTTTACAGGGCTAAGAAAACATTCAACATCGTTTTAGTCTAGCACGAGTATCTGCTAGGCTCCAGTAACTGTACTAGGTATCATGCCTTAGGAAATAAAGTCCCTGTCTTCAGGGAAGCTCCAGTTGAACCTACAGCCCTCAGCAAGGGTCTGGAAAGGCTATCTGTGAGGCTGCCCAAGAGGCAAACAGCATAAAGAATGAGTTGGCCATTCTTTCCAGTTGTCCAGGAGGAGGGCTGCTGGTCCAGTTCCGCCATTATTGCTTCCTCCTGGATTAGTGTAATCGAGGACACGAGAGTCTCCTGTGCTCCAGCTTTCCCTCTGGGGATTTGCAACTTTTGCGAAACCCCAGCTTTAGAAATGCTGGCTGGTGCCAAGACTCCGTTACTCACATTACCCCTTATGCCAAGCAAACTTCACGGGCTTCCTCCACCGTGGAGTGCATGCTGTAAACTTTCTGCAGTTTAAAGGGATGCACAGAAATCTCTTCCCCAGACCTGGGGGCTGTCTCGGCAGCTGAAGGATGCACTTCATTCCAAGCAAAACTTGGCAATTGCTAGCCACAGACGACATATGCATTCCTCTCCCAATCCCATTCCCTGTGAAGGAAAAGTTAAAGATGGAGGAGATTTAGGCCCTCCGTAGTTCTTTCTGATGCAACAAAGTCCTGTTTTGTCTAGAATGGCTGGTGTGTCAGTTCCCTCCCTGCCCATGATGTCATTCTTTCAATTATAACCTCACTGAACTCACTTTTTCAAAACAAAATAATATTCCAAATGGGAGAAGAAACGGACACGGATGTGGTGGGAGCTGAGGTTAGAACGAGGTCTCCTAATGGCTCTAGCAACTATTCTGTCCTTAATAAATAGCATCTCCAAGAAATAGTTCCAGAGACATATGCCATCCATCCATCATCTCTACATTTTCTTTTAAATTGTATTTATTGATTCATTTACTTTATGTGTGTGTGCATGTGTGTGCCGCGGCATGCCTGTGCAGAGTAGAGGACAACTTGCTAGACTTCTGCCATGTGGGTCCTAGGGATCAAACTCAGGTCGTCAGGCTTAGCGGCAAATGCCTTTCTTTTCTTGTACTATCTTGCCAGCCCATCTCTACACTTGGAAAAGTGACCATTTTTCATTTGTAGGTTGTCTAGCTTTTTGGTACTGGAATAGAAAGTGCCCTGAAAGTAAAACAGCACTTCTCTGTGCAAATATTGCTCAGTTAGCACACCAGGTAAGTTGGTTCAGTGTCAGGGCAGGAGAGAAGCCCATTAAAGAGCGTTCTAACTTCTGAAAAAGCACTGGGCTTTCAGAAATCTAAGCTCTTGACATAGATCAAAGAGCATTATGCTACCTTCTGGCTGCAGGTCACTCTCTCTGTGAATCTAGTCAGAAAAGCATGAAAATTTGGAGCTGGAATTTCAGAGTCCTCTTCTTAGCTCTTCCAGTTTAGAGGTGAAGACCAGGGGTTGGCCTGCTGCTGCAGGTCTGTCCTTTCTCCTCTTTGGAACAAAGCTCCGTGACCCTCAAGGCATGCCGGCTTCTCCATCCAGGATTGTGTCAAGAACACCCTTGCAACTTGGCTCTTCACATGAAATTCCCAAGGAGACAGAAGATGCCATGGGTTGTTTCTTAGAGTGACAAAGTTTTTGGCAGAGCTCCAAACTGATCTTCTCTGCAGCAGGAGGTACAAGCCACAATCAACAGATCCTTGCACATGACACCGAAATATAAAAGAGGAAAACCCCAAAAAGCCAGTTCAGAGATGCAATGGCCAGAGGTCTTCATGCGTCCTCTCACGGACGGTACTCAGAAGATGCCGTGTCACTTGCATAGTTTAAACAAGTGCTGAAACGGCCAGCTTCTTACATGGCACTTAGTCTCCCTGAGGAACTGACCTGGGAAGTAGTCCACCTCCTTCCTAGCTTCCTCTTCACAGAACTTGTACAACCAATTTTCCTTAGCACCTGAGGGTCCAGACTTCCAAGGGCAAGAATTCTTAGAACTAAGTTGCTTTGTTATAAGAGAATCTGTAAGCATCATAGGGAGTTTGGAAAGTATAGAAAACTATAAAGAAGAAAACTGATCTACATTATCTGCCATCTGTAGATGCAGCCTGTGAATTTTTTTCCGATATATCCTACAAGCACTTCTTTCAGGCACATTTATACATAGACACTTTTCAAATACATGGCCCTCACATCACTGTATATTATTATCCACTCTGCTCCCCCCATTATGATTTATTAGGAAGATTTGTTTGCCAAGTGACTCTCAAGCTTCAGCAAATATCAAAATCAACTCGAAGGTCAGTGAGACTTGCGTTCTGAGTCTCAGGCCCAGTTCTGGATGAAGTCTTTCAGGATGAAAAGCCTACACGTTGCATTTTGAACACATTTGAGGCTATGTTCCTGGGAAACATGCTTTGAAAGCTATGGCCACAGCACAAAGTCCGTTACCAAAAGAAATTCTATGAAGCAAGTGTGTTGTAAGGCAGACACTAGGTCTTTCCAGTTCTGTTGTCATATATAACACTAATAAATACCCACATTTTTATAAATCTACTTAAAATAACTCAATTAAAGTAAAATTCACATACCACAAAATCAATGCATTTAAGGTGTGTGATGCCTTGATTGTTAACAATAAATTCTTCAAAGGAAACTTGGGTAAAAGATTATGAATACTTTGAAAATTTTCCTGTATATTGGCATGGTGTTTCCTGAGGTCACACGTAACTACTTTCTCATGGGCATAGCCCAAGAGTCTTACTTCTGACTTCCTGAGGGCAACCCAGAGCATTACAATTTAAAACTAGCTTCCTCCACTTGAAAGGAAAAAAAGTAGCATGTGGTTCTTTGTATTTATATTTCTTTGACATCGATGGAGGCTGAATATTACCGCCCACCCCATATACTGAGCTGGCAATAGTATTTATGATTTCTGTGAACTGTTCGGTCATAAGCAAGATTTTTTTGTGTAAACACATTTTGTACAACACAAGGCCATGGGTACCAGCCATGGGTACCAGTCATCTCAGTGACAGACAAGTAGGATAGGGTTAGTCTACCTTAAATACTTCCTGCAACTGTTGTTGGATCTCTCTCTCTCTCTCTCTCTCTCTCTCTCTCTCTCTCTGTCTCTCTCAAATTATGAAGGACCTTAAGGCTGTGGGGAGCTGCAGGGACAGTCCCAATAATGTAAAATCACTGAACTGGGTGAGTGAATTTTAAAGCAAACAGCCAACAGAACTTAAAGGAGAGCTGTGATTGTGTTTGCTCAGTTCATTTTAGAAGAAAGTGGTTGTTTTACAAAAGTGAGTGTCTGGTTTTTCTGTTTGGTTTCTGAGACAGGGTCTCAATATGTAGCCCACGCTGGCCTAGAACTTGCTATGCAGACCAGGCTGGCCTCAAATTCATGGAAATCCCTCTGTTTCAGCCTTCCAAGTGCTGCGATTCCAGGTGTGCACACCACACCTGGCTAGTGAGCTAGTTCCATATCCTGTCCTGCACTCTGTTCTGGGTGAGCAGACCTGGGCTGCTGGGCATTCCCCTCACACAGAAGAATCTGGAAACCAGACGACCAAGAGAACGCTGTAACTTCTCTGCAATCGGGAATTGCCCCACACAAGCCTTGATGTCACAGCTCAGTAGCTGTATTTCTGATGAATTCTTGGGCCCTGTGGTACATGCTGGGGGACATAAAATACATGTTTTCACAGAGGAAAGAGTTGATGCCTGAAACATCCAACACAGGCACTGTCTGTTCTAGGTTTTAGCTATCTGTGTATCAATCTATCATCTGTCATCTACCATCTACCTATCTATCAATCAATCAATCAATCTATCTATCCATCCATCCATCCATCCATCCACCCACCCACCCATCCATCCATCACCTATCATCTATTTTTTATCTATCTATCATCTATCTATTTATCATCTATCAACTATCTATCTATCATCTATCAATCTATAATCTATCTATCTATCATCTATCTATCTATCTATCTATCTATCTATCTATCTATTATCATCTATCTATCATCTATCCATCATCTATCATCTGTTATCTATCTATCATCTATCTATCTATCTATCATCCATCATCTATCAATCTATCAATCTGTCATCTATCATCTATCTATCATCTATCTATCTTCTATATCTATCTATCTAATCTATCTATATCTATCTATATCTATCTATCTTCTATCTGTCATCTATCTATCTATCTATCTATCATCTATCTTTCTATCATCTATCTTTCTATCATCTATCTATCTATCATCTATCTATCTATCTATCTATCTATCTATCTATCTATCTATCAATCATCTATCAATCATATGTCATCTGAGTGTCTCTGTGTGTATCTGTCTCTGTGTCTGTTTTCTGTGTGTCTACTGTCTGTCTTTCTGTCACCCTAAAGACCACACATCATCCTCCTCATCCCCAGGAGTGATATTGGCAAGGAGAGAGCAAACCCAGACAGCACAGGCCACTGGTTTGTAAGCCTTAGTGTCCTATAAGGTCTGCCAGAGAACCTATATAAATCCATCTTCCTGCCCCTTCCTGGTTTAGTGTTTTGGACTAGATCTCAGGACCTGCATGTTTATGCCCTGTGTGGATGGAGAGAGACATTCTAGGCCTTCGGGACACACTGTCCCCCAAGTGAAGGCATGGAAGGGTTCTTTTGATTAAGAAGGCCCAGTGTCAGGCAGCCTTCACAGGATCCCTGAAGATGGGGAGGGGAATGGAGTCCATAAAACCTACTGTGTGGAGATCAGCTCATGAAGCTGTTATGGCTGGTGTGGGAATTGGGGAAAATGTGTGAGCAGTCCCATTGGGTTATTTCCTCAGAACTGGCAATGCAGCCACGGTGTGGAGGGCGACCTGGTGTTGTTATTCAGGTTTGGGCTGCACCATAAATTTCATGCTGGGTTAATATATTCTTATGAATCTGTCATAAATTACATATGTGACATCCAGGAGGCCACTTCCCTTCCAGGGAAGTACACACAACTCACTGAAAGTCTGAAAGGGTTGATTCCCTTCCCAAGAGAAAACAGAGTTTACTATGTATTATCCCCAGGGTCAGTCTCCAAACATCAATCAACAGCAACACATCTGGATTTTTAAGTCTGTGGAGAGTGCCAGCTCTACAGTGTGTCCTGAGCCAGCACTCAGCTGAACAGGACTGAAAGACGCACAAAGGAGACAAAGAGCCATTCTCTCCCAACCCCATTGCCCAGCAAACCCGTGGCAACCTGCCCTTCCTTCCAAGGCTGCACTTTCCCATTTCCCAGGACAGGATGGACAACTCAGAGGCAGGTGTGCAACAGCCCTCCCTACAGGGCCTGAGGCCACCTGTGGGAAGCTCCCTGGTCATGTCCTTGCAGCAAACCTGAAGGTGCTAGCGAGAGCGCTCACCTTGCGTGAGGACCGAGTTCAATCCCCAGCACACATGGAAAGCTAGGCATGGTGGCACAAGCTGGTAATTTGAGCTCTGGGAAGGCAGACAGGTCATGCCTGGGGCTCACTGGCCAGTCAGTCTAGCTTTCTTGGTAAGCTCCAGGACAGTGAGGGACTGTCTCAAAAAACAAGTCAGACGGTGCCTTAGGGGTGACATCTGAGGTTGTCCTTTGGCCTCTCTTCACGTGCGTGCACACAGACACACACAGACACACACACACACACACACACACACACACCAGTGAGTGATAGCAGCACCCCACACTCCACGGTTATTTTGCCGTGCACTGCAGCAAGGGAATGACCCACCGTGAAAGTGCACTGGGTTCTGTATTCCCGGAAGGATGCGGTTCAGATGCGCCCGGTATCACAGCGACTCTCTGGGTCAGGGTACATCACGCGGCTCTAGCAGCTGTTTCCCATCATGCCATGCTCCTCACCCCCGGGTCTCCTTGGCTACTGCCAATAGTTTCCATAAACCAGATCATCCCAGCCTCGTGTTTTCCCCTTTGCTGCACCATGTGCTAGAAGGTGGTTTTTTTCCCAAACCGTATTGATTAGGTAATAATGACGTTTTCCCCACAGATGACAAATGGCTAATTAGTACTTCTCATCTTCAGAGTCATTGTCTCTGTCATTCCAGTGAAAAGCAGAAAACTGGGCTGTCAGTAAGACTATGTCTCTTCAGTCTTCCCTTAGAGAAGAGCTGCAGTCCCATGCAGCTTTATGGACCTCCGGGACACCTGGGAGTTGATATTGACCAGATGAAGGAAGGTCACCATGGGCAGGTTTTCCTCCCACTGGGGCTCACAGCGCCCATGTGTGGGTGACAGGACTTGGTGACTAAAGCTGTGGAGAGGGGAGGCGGCAGGGGGGCATGGCTTCTGCATACGGCCTATACACGCTTTGGTACTAGGGAGGGGTGCAAATGGGTTTAGCCCTGTGTTCTCACACCTCTATCCCCACCTTTCCTCTCCTTTACTTCCTAGTTATTCCTATGGTGACTGGCAGTGGAAATACAAAAGAAAAGGAGGTGAGACCCCCCTGGAAGGAAGAGCTGGGCTGTCAGTCTGTGGGGACTGAGAACAATAGTTCACCACCTGTATCACACCCTGCCCGATGGCAACATGGTGCCTCACCACACAACCATTTACGTCCTTGTCCTGACCCTGTTACTTGCCTAGAATCTCTTATGGTTCAAGACTCCTCCCCAGCCACACTGGGCGCTCTTCTCTGTGTCAAGATATATTTAGGGCTAGGGAGATGACTTAGTAGGTAAAGGCATTTGCTGCCATGCCTGATGACCTGAGTTTAATTCCCAGGAGACTCACACTCAGGAAAGAACTGACTCCCCAAAACTGTCCTCTGACCTCTACATGCAGAATGTGGCATGTGTGAGCCTACCCACTTCTCACCCCCCACAATAAATAAAAATAGATAATTAGAAATCTTTTTTAAAGGTATAAATTATTGGTTCCCTTTTCCAATCCTTCCTACTCTACCCTGCAGTCCGGGAGATACCTCTATCTGCCCCTCACGCCTCCACAAATGCCCATGATTGGTTATAGGTAGCAAGTCGACTAATGAAACTACATGTGAATAAATGTCATCTAAAGGACAGTGCCCATCTAGTGGTCCATGCAGGAAAGAGACCAATAATACAGAAAACAGGTATGCCATAGTTAACAGTAGTTAGTGAGCAAATGATATGGTACAATCCGGTAGAGGCACTCCAGTCAGAACTGGAGACAGTGGCAATGGAGCCTCAGTAGTGAGTGGCAGATGCCAAAGGATCGGGTTTTTGGTACAGGTCATGCTCATGAAACTATGCAGGGTACAGGAAGTTGTGTCCCCACCCTTGCACCCCATCTACAGGTGCCCCCACAAGAAACATTGCTGTTGGAAAGAGGGCTGGATGCCAACATCTCAATCTGATAACTCTAGCTTGATTGGCCCTTTGAAGGAGGGAACAGGGCTTTGACAATGGCAAGAGAGACTTGGTCACAAAGACTCTCCTGTGACTCTCTTGTGTTTTATACTAAAATACAAAACACGGTAAAACAGAGCTGAGATCTCTCTTCTTATACACGGATGTATCCAAAAAGTTTAAATGAGACCTGGCATTTTTCACATGATTGGTACCCAATAAATAATTGCTGAATGAAAAAAATGAACATTAAAAGCCTCAAGGCATTCTGTCCATGGCCAGAGCTGAGCTGTGCTCTTGAAGAGTGGTTTGGATTAATTCTCCAAGGTAGCACCTGGCTCATCAACAGAGCAGGAGAGCAGAAAACCTAGAAGTTCACAACTGTCACCTGCAGAAGTGGCCCAGACTGGCTGGCTGGGCAGCGTTCTGGTAGCTGGGAAACTTCTTCGCTTGTTTCTGAAGTGAGATAAGCCAGCTCCTTTTTAATGTACATGAGGCAAAGGAGGGAGAGGACAGCCTTCCACAGCTGCCTCTGCTCCTCCTGTCCTCTCCCGCACAAACAGTGCTCTGCAGTCTTCCTACTAGAGCAGAACTCCTCTGCGGCCATACATTCAAAGGCATTTAAAAATTTATCTGTATTTCATGTGTATTGGTGTTACACTTACATGTATGCAATGCCCACAGAGGCCAGAAGAGGGCATTGGAGCCCCTGGAACTGGAGTTAGGGATGGTTGTTAGCCACCCTGTGGGTGCTGGGAACTGATCTCAGGTCCTCTGCAGGAGCAGACAGTGCTCTAATCACTGAGTTGTCTCTCCAGCCCCAGGATGCATTTTCGCTCTAAGCATCACCCTGAAAAACAATGAGATGAAAGCCGGGTACTGTTAATGGGACACATTTCACACACTGTCTGTGTTAAAGGCATTTACAGTCCCGGAGAAGGTGCCTGTTTACATTTCGCTTGTTCTACAGCACACTGGGAATTTCCTCGGCTGGTTTTAATAATATAATACTTTTCTTAAAAAAGTGGTGGGAATATTTTTCTGTGTGTACATGATGGAATGAGAGACTCTTACAAGAATTTAGCACCAGTGGAGCACATGTGCACAGATGGAAAGACGTGAGTAACCCCCTTTCATGTGATTTCCAGCCTCTCAGTATGAAGACTACCACACGCTGACTCAGAGCCAAGGAGCCTTTCCAGCATGCATCTTTTTGACTTTGCTATGGACAATAGGATTCTGTTTCCTTCCTAAGTCTCTTCCTCCTTTCACCCCAGCACAATGGATTCTGGCATTTACCAGCCACCTCTTGCCAAGTTCTCATCCATGCCATCATGCCCTACCTCCTTCTCTTTGGCAGAGGGGCTCTGAGGCCTATGGGGCGGATGGAGAGATGGGTCCCCAAAGCACTAGACACACACTGCAACCATCAGACACAGGCATCTCGGAGGACATGTTTTGCCACCAACAGGGCTGGGGGAGCTGGAGCCGAGAGTGATGTTTCTATTTGTAGTGGGGAATAAGAGAAAGCACTTTAATGAAAACGGCCTTATAAAGTGGAGAGAGGAGCTGATTCTCACTGAGACTCATGTCTGTATGACATCCACACCTAGGAAGGGACTGGCTGAGGAGGGGGGCTTTCTGCAGGAGCAGGAAGCAGACAGGAAACTGTCAGCCCAGGTGGAGGAAAGGGAGGTGCTGGAAAGGTAAAGGCTCAGTCTGCCTTCTTCTCTTCCCTTCTCTCCCACTACATACCCTCTCCTCTCCCCGCCTTATTCTGTAGCTCCTGATGTCAGTAATGTTCTGATTAGAACTGCTTCTCCTGAGGACAGAAGACAGCTTCCCTGTTTGGGTGGTTCTTCTGTTGTTCAGAGGTGTGACTACTTTATAACCTGCCTTTAGGACAAGGAGCAGAAGGAAATATCTGTGGCATGAGACTATGTGCTAAGCTCTAAATGTTCTCACGGAGAAAACATTCAAGTGGCAGTGAATTAAGGAAAAGTAGAAACAGCCTTGGGAGAGGCGCTGGCCTTGGGAGCAGGTGGCCTGGCCTGGCATCCCAGTAAACTCCATGTGGTGCTGTGGACAGATCATATAGGAGCTATGTGGCTGATGGATGGAGAGTACTGTCCAGGGGATGCTTGCCTTTTTGCTCTGGAGAGCTCATACTGGTTCATAGTCTACGTGAAGACTTCCCTGGATATGCCAATCCACAGTACTTTCTCTCATCTGAAATCTACCATCAACATTTTAACATTAGCTATTTTACTTTATGAGTTAAGTAATCTGATCCCCTTCATGGGCCAATAATCCTTTGGAGAAAAGAGAGTGTGTCACATACTCTCACAAAGCTGGAATATGTTGAACTGACAACATGAATTAAATGCCTTTGTGGTACTCCTGACCATTCTCACCTCTGACAATGGATTTGTTTTAAGCAACACCATCTCGACTGGGCCTTTGGTTAGAGCTGTATTTGTGGAGTCCCAACGCCCTAAGGCATTGTTTTATAATTGCCATTCAGCATCTCCAAGCACTTTGGCAGCTCTGTCTAGCATGCCACACAAGCAACATCAAACAAAGAAACGGAGAAAAGGAGGAAAGACGGCACCGGCTTCTCGGGTTGACATCTTCTTAATCCAAGCCCTCTAATAACGGCCACAGAGGAATGTTTATTTTAGGAGTCTTGTCTGTACCTTCATTTTCTCCCCTACTGCTGGTTTTGTGACCCAGAAACTTTTTACCATCCTTGCGAGAATAAAGGACTGTCAGGTTTTCTTGTAGTTGAGAGGTTTTCCCTCACCAGGGGAAGTGGAATCCAAATTAAACTTTGTTCTGCAAGTTAAAAACATATCTCAAATGCAAGCCAACAAAAATTTCTCTGGCTCTAGTTGAATCGGTTTTCTTTCTTATAATATGTAAAACAAACCACTGTAGGAGTGCCTGCCTGCAAAAATGCATCACAGACCTTGTCATACATTCCAGGGACTCAGGAGAAGACTTGGCTTTTCCCATTATCTCTCTCTACTTCATCTGTATGGGCCCTCAGGACGTCACGGACATGGAAAGTCAGTTTCTACACCTGAGTCAGTGTTCCATGAAATCTTGGTTCTACAATTCACCTTTGTGAGCACAAAATCTGGGTTGCCCCAAGTCACATCAACTTTCACAGGAGAATAGGGGATGGGAGAAAAAAGATGCCTCACTTTGCATAACTTGTGTGTGTGTGTGTGTGTGTGTGTGTGTGTATGTGTATGCACATGCATGTTTACGCTTGTGAGTGTGGGCGTGTGTGTACCGTGACACAGGTGTGGCAGTCAGAGGACAGTTGGTCCTCAATTTTCACCTTGAGACACCATCTATTGATCGCACTGTGTAAGTCAGGCTAGCAGACCTGGGAATGTCCAGAGCCTCTCCTGTGTCTGCCTCCCATCCTGTACTGGGGTTATAGACCCATGCTACTGCCTTCAACCCTGGACTCTGGTCCTCAAGCTTGGGCAGTAAGTTCTTTACATCCTGAGACATCGCCCTGCCCCTGCCCCCACCCACCATCACTTTGCGCGGTGATTTGGAAGATGAATTACAGGTGCCATTCATCCGCTTCCTACTGTGTGAGGTAAGAGGAGTAACTGAAACGTCACAGACAGGTATGAGGCTCAGGGATGCTGAGTCATTTGCCCTAAGTCACAGGCGACAGCAGCGTGGAAGCCTGGACTCAAAGCCAGGCTCAATTCCCTGGCAAGTGCACCCTTACTTGACCACATGGTTTTGTCTCCATACAAGTGACACCTTAATATGTGTTATTACTCGTATTTATGGAAATACATATTTCAAAGTCGAAATGAATGTTGTTAATTACTGAATGCATGTTGGAATATGCCGATGGCACCGCAGAATGGTTTTTATACATTATTATACACAATCCTGGAAGGAGGCAGGGAAATCAAAAGTGATCTTAGGGACTGGGTCAGTAAAGTGCTTGTTCCGTAAGCATGAGGACCTGAATTTGATCCCCAGCACACATGTAAACATCTAGGGGTAGGAGCACATGCTGTGATCCCAGAGCTGGGAAGCGGGGGCAGAAAGATACCTGGGGCTTGCAGGCCGAATCAGTGAGCTCCAGGTTCACTGAGAGACCTTGCCTCAAAAAATAAGGGGGAGAGTGATGGAGGAGGATGCCTAACATCAACTTCTGGCCTCTACATGCACATGTGTACAAAAGTACATCCATCCATACAAGCACACATGAACATGTGCAGTACACACACACACACACACACACACACACACACACACACACACTAGGTCTTAGTCATGTAGGCTGTACATTATGAAGTTGAAGAAGGCTGGAGCCTCGTGGTGTTTTCTGAGGAGCTAACAATGGTCAGGAGGAAGACATCTCTTTGGAGGAACTCAAAGTTTTCCTCTGAGAACCTCAGACCAGCTGTGCTTCTGAGGGGCCTATGAGAAATCAAAAGTGGAGCCACCTCTAGTCATCTTCAGAGGAAGATGCATGTATGGAAATGGCACCACGGGCTCCTACGTGAGGCCCAGCAAATACTGGGAAGGAAGCAGCTCCAGAAACCAAGGGCTGTAGGGAGACATGAGTGACCCAGGCACCTCAACCCTCCAGGGCTTACGCAGGTCTTGGAGAGCATGGCTTTTGGGATACAGATAAGTAGGGGCTCCAAGTCAAAAGACTGTTTTCCCAATGGACATGTGGTGAGGCAGAGGAAACAGTGACTGAGCACACGATGCGCCAAGGCTGTGTTCTGCATGTCAGGTACTAGATACAGAAGAGATGGAACCATTCCCTGTCTTTATAGAACTATGTAGCAAGGAATACCCAGCACCCTTTCAGGACACAGCAGCCTGAAGACACCAGAGCTATGGATGTAAAAAGAGGTGGAAACGTATGAGGAGAATGTCATTTCACTGAATGTCTCTCCAGATATACTGTTGCTTTAACTCTTGATTGAACCATAAAAGTGTAGTCACTGCCAAATTGCATGGTGTTCTCAATTACTTGAGTTCAGTTGTCACTGGCAGGAGGCCCTTTGAGGATTATGAATCATTACCCGGACCATGTTATTAAATGGGAAAAATATGTTATAATAGAATGTGACTGTCAATTTTCAGGGGCATTACAGTCCCCTGGGAACTGGGCTGCATCAGAAGAGGACAGAAATGACATGTGGAGAGAGGCAGAGATGCTGGTGATATGTGAGTTCATTTATTCTCACAACTTACGCAGTAATGAGGCTTTTTTTTTTTTTTTAAATCCAAAATAGCATTAGGAGTTTGCAGACAACCATCTGAGTGACAGGTCACTGCCAAAATTACAAGGCATGTTGTTGTTTAATACTAAAAACTTGACAATGTGGGGAGATGGGTTTTAATTTGGGCCTGAGACTTTCTAGGCCATAAAATACACCTGAAAATACCCTCTCCTTCACAAAGGAGCTGCAGGGACATCCAATCTGTTTCTATTACTTTTAAATATCTTTGTATTGGATCTAAACTTTTATCCTGAAATAATCAACAACTCTAAGCCTGTATTTCATCAAAGGGATACACATACAGGATTGAAGGAGGGAGGGGGTCGGAGGGAAAGAAACATCTTTACATACAGGATTGAAGGAGGGAGGGGTCGGAGGGAAAGAGACATCGGAGACAGGAAATGTAGCTTGGGAATAATTACTGTCCTCAAGATGGAATGCAAAGGTAAAGGTGTACTGGGGGATTTGTTGGAGAAAGTGGCAAAGCCAGCTATTCTGAGACCTTGGTTGTGTGTGTGTGTGTGTGTGTGAGTGTGTGTACGTGTGTGTGTGTGTACCTACACATTCATCTGTGTCTTTGTATTCATCGAGTATGCAAAAATTTAAATCCTGATGAGATCCATGATTGTGTATTCTATAGATTCAAGAAAACCAATAAATTACACTGCTAAAACACATGAACATATTCTTTTATGGAAATGTTTCTTCTTCTTCTTCTTCTTTTTTTTTTTTTTTTTTGCAGACATGGCCAGACTAGGACATCAACACCTACAAAAATTATGGGAAAACCATTCAAAGTGATTAGAAAACCTATAAAATACATCCATGGGTCTATGCAACGCTCTCAGACATTTTTATAGGGAGGATCAAAGACACAGACCTGGATTCGGTGACACACTGAGGTCACTGCCACTCTGAGGACAGGGATCTTATCAGCTTCGTTTCTCATGCCCACAAGTGGGAGTAAGCACACAGCACCTGACGGAGGGAAGGGCCGCCTCTGTGAAATCACCCTGGATCTGATCACCAGACAGAGTCAATGGTGGACAAACTTATTTGATCTGAAGAGCTAAATTCCTCTCATGAGCTTATGGGGATGACCTCACTATGCTGTAAGTCTCCTGCCACTGAAAAGCAGCAGCAGCTGATCCCTGCTGAATGACTACAGACAGCAGCAGGAGTGTCTGAGTCTGTGAGGCACAACACGGAGCCTGGCAGCGAATCACCAGAGATGCTTCATACCTCAGGAAACAGAGGAGACACAAAAGCCAGTTCTAATCAAGCCCGATTGTGGAAAACACAAAAACATGCCCAGCTGTAGCGCAATATCTTATCAATCGTCGCCAGTGTCCAAGACCTACGTGTTAATTGTCCTTGTGCCTGTCCGGCTGTGTGGTACCCGGTTTTGCTGTGAACTTGAACATGGAGTAGATGTGAGGGAGAACAAAGGGATTGGGAGGATTTCTAGGCAACACAATCTCTTACAGAACGGCATCGCTATTGGAGAAGATAACCTGCACCAAATTCTAATTTTGACCGTCTTCTGGACAGAGACCCTGATTTTAATAATTGCCGCCCAATGAACTGGTCATCCTTCAGGCCTGTGGGCTGCACACAGGTCTAATTCCATTACACAACATCCTGATAAAGGCATCCTGGGCTATTGTCCCCAAGTGCTTAAGTCTGTGGTATCTGTCAAGTGCATATTATTTTACCTGACATTATATTTCTGCCCAGCAGCACGGTGCTATGTGTTGTGACAATGACCTCACCTTCCAAACACCTATCAAATGAAATGTCTGGTTCACCAGAGGTCATTACAATCTGCTATGCCAACTATTATCCTTCAGTCTAAGAGACTGTTCATATCTTTTGTTTCTATAATTTTGGAAGCGAAACACAGAGCATCTATTTTCACATGAGTGTGTGCTTGAAAGAGTGTTTTGCTGGGTGGAGAGCTTGTTTTGCGGTCTCTGTAAAGAAATGCTTCACTTATGCAGAAAGAAGAAGATGATCACATTACAGGAGTCAGAGGACGGAGAAGACGCTCATGATCAGGCACATTACCCAAGGGAAAACAGGACTTCCAGAGACCCTAGTCTTTTCCTTCTTTTCCCTTTGCTTCCCAGTGTCATGTTTTTTTTCTAACCCTGATCCCTGAGCTCTTGATAATCCCAAGCCTTCTGCTTCTTCCTACACAAGCCTACACAGGAAAGAATCTAACATCTGTGATGGATTCTGATGGCAGGGACACAAACTCCACTCCTTTCACAGCTAGATTGACTTTGAACGAGTCACGTGGCTGCCATATCTCCAGAAGTGGAATGGTACTTCAGATGTTTGGGACTACAAAACTATAATTAAAAACGAAACACTAGGGCAGGGAGACAGTTCTGCTGGTAAAGCTCCTGCTGCGTAAAGATGAAGGCATAAGCCTGGGTCTGCAGTGCCCTCATAAAAGCCGGGCACTGCAGCGTGTCTGTGACCCCAGCACTTGGGAGGCAGAGACAGGTGGGCCCCTGGAGCTCATGTCTGGCTAGTCTAGCTGAATCCATGAACTCTAAGTTCAGGAGCTAGACCCTGTATCAAAAATTAAGGTGGAAGGTATTCAAGGAAAATGCCGATTGTTGACCTCTGGATTCCACAACACATGTGCATATGTGTATCATTTATACCATGTATACACATACATATACCTACACAAAATGTACATATACACACAAACATATGTGGCACATGTATATACACGTGCATGCATGCACAGGCATGTATGCAGTGCACACACACATATGCATGCATACAAAATACTAGCCATTTTCACTTCTCCTTCTGGCCACTTTGTATCAGAAGGATCTGGAAAACTCTCTGCCTCTCTCCCCATCTCTGCCTCTCAACTCCATGTCTCCTGGTCTCCTGTAGAGCATCTGTGCTTCTCCTGGCGTGCTGGCACCACTCCAGCCTCAAAGCCATCTCAGGTTGCAGTCAGTGACTCCTTGGGTTAGGGGCCAAACCAAGGTTGAGCCAATGGCCAGGAAGCCTGGCACTATGTTCTAGTACCAGAGAAACCATCTGGGACCATCACTCAGAACAAGAAAGTGGGGGACTACAGGTACCTTAACCCCAGGGACTGCATGACCTCCAGGGTCCAGCCATCTAAAACTAGATGCCTGACTGTGAGGAAGTCTTCTTTCGTAACAATACTTAGCAAGAGAAAAAGTGGAAAATTCAGGGTTGCCTAAGAAGCTAGAACACCCAGCGTGGGCAGAAGAGAGATAGAAGAAGGAAAATTATGGCTGCTGTAAGAATGGGATGCATCATTTTCTAAAGGACCACAGCAGCAATCCCCGTGCCACACACTCTCCTGCAATGGTCCCTTCCCTGCCCAAAGTGGTCGAGTTTCTGTTCTCTTCTTTCATCAGAGCCACAACATTTACCTTCTCTGAATAACAGAGTAGAGTGCACAGGGTGTCATGACTTCCAAGGCTGTTCCAGAAGGAACAGCTTCCACTTGGCACCATCTTTTGGGAGGCTCATGGTGGAATCCAGCACCCATGAGGTGAAGAAGCCCAGGACACAGAAAGAACATTGTTAGGGTTCTCAGCTGACAAATCCAGTAAAAGTCTGTGCCTACAGGGGACATCAACTGCTAAACATGTGCGAGGAGGAGGGACGAGGGAGAGAGGGAGGAAGGGGAGGGAGGAGGAGTAAGGAGCAAAGAGGATCAAGGATTGAGGACCTTAAGGTAACTCCAGCCACCAGCCTGCACAGTGCTCCATCAGAAGCCAAATGGAGCCAACTCACACCTAAGGCCCACATTATGGGCTCAGGGGAAAACTAAGTGCTGTTGTTGTTTTAAGCCATATGTTTTGGGGCAAATTGTTATACAGTTAGTAACTAGTGCTTGCACTGTCTGTTACAACTGCCGGGAGAGGCAGATGTTTGTCTAGGAAATCTATGAGCCTTGTGGTTGAACAGTGTGGTCCTTTAGGGCAGAGGCTGCTTCGTTACCACCCAGTCTTCTTCCGGTCGCTGCCATGTCCTCTGGGGGTTCACTGGGAGGTGGCCACATCAGGATTGCACTTCCTCCATTACAGCCATGTAAAATTTCTGCTTTTCTATTAGACATTGCAAATGTTAGCATATTACCCATGTAAAGCTCCTGTCACTAGGCAAACCTCCCTCTCTTCTCTGTGCCCCACCAACCCTATCAAGGGTTCACAACATAATATTTGAGAATAAGTCAAATTTATAAAAACTCTAGCTCTTGGCCAAGTGTCAGGACAGAGAGGCACTGTACAGACAGAGCACCAATCGTTAAACCAAGACTCATCCACAGTGAGTGTTGTCACAAAGAGACATGCTGATGGCCTTCTGTGACCAGCACATCCCAGACAGAAAGAAGCCGAGTTAAACTGAGAAGAACACACTTATGGAACGTAGAGCTGCCGATCAATTACGTTCCACATCTGTCTTTTCTCACCTCACCCCTTTTACAAATGAGCACTATCAAAGACAGACATATTCTCTTGTAAATTTCCTCAAGCCAGTTTTATGAGTCATGTCATGTTCTTGTAAGTGTCTGAATGATTTTCCCCCAATGGTTAGGAATAGAAAAGGCAAGCTAGTTTTCAACAGCCAGAGTGAGACACTGGCCCTAGTTTGGAAGACCCGAGTTTTAATTCTATCCTTTTTCTGAAGTTTCTCATGTGTGTTCTCTATGTGCCTAGTTTCATGTTTAGGCAAAATAGAATCTAAGATCTGTCTTGATTACCTGTTTATTGATTTGCTGCTAAAGTACATTTGAAAGTGTAATTTTTCTATAAACATCAGAATAAGGATTCTCAGGATAACAAGAAGCAACTATATGAAATTCTACAAATTTCTAACCCAGAGATGACTGTGGAGGGCCTACTGTGTGCCAGGGAGGTGACTGGGCATTGCCTCTGCACAGTCAGGCTGCTTCTTTCTTAGGTTTCCTTCCCAGGAACTGACCCCTGTTGGCACTGACCCAGTCCCCTCCTTATAGAATTATTCCCCAAGGCAGACCATTGCTGGAAGACATTGGTCAACTTCAGCTAACATGGTCTAAGTATGAATGTGGCTGTGTTTTCCTGTACAACATTTCATGCAGTCCTCATCAGAACCCCCCATTGCAGATGTCCTTTTGATGTTTGGTGGATGGGAATATTTATGACCAATGTCACTAAGCAGCTTATCCAATTCCACAAAGCTAGTGAGGTAGGAAACTGAGGTGTGAGGGCTGCACAGACGGCTCAGTGGTTAAGACACTGGCTGCTCTTGCACAGGATCTGGGTTTGGTTCCCAGCACCCACATGGCAGCTAACAACCATCTGTAACTTGAGTTCCAGGGACTGTGACAGCCTCTTTTGGCCTCTGGGGGCATTGCACAATATGGGAGCACTTACATATAAGTAGGCAAAACATTCAGACACATAAAGTGGAATTAAATAGTTGGCCAAGGTGGCCCAAGGGATTCTCGGTAGTAACCCAGCATAGAACTGGGAAAATGAACAGCAGACTCCAATCTTATCCAAAGGAATATTGACAACTGATTGCCGCTAGATGAGGAACAGCTGATCCTCTTAAAACAAAGACCTCTATATAGGCTGACTAGATTCACCAGAAGAGCAAGTAGTGGGGAATGGCTGGGGGTGCCGACAACACAGCAGACAGTAGCAGGGATATCAGAGTATAAGGGCTCTAGTGGGGGAGGGAGGCTAAGGGAGGGTGCCATCTGGGAAGTGGGTGTATAGTTGAATAAAATAGTTTTGGATGTTCTGTGTGCACACACACACACACACACAAAATCAACAAATTTAAAAAAGTGTATTATATTTGAGGAGGAAGCATGGAAATAAACGTCATGTTAATTAGTAGAGGTGATAAACATTACCACTGAAATCTACCAATGACTTTATAGACATTCACAGGTGCCAAGGATCCAAGTGCAACTGATTATGTCTAGTAATAATCAAATACATATATATTAGAGATGTATGTGCCAACATCTCAGTGTTAGTAGCAAAAACAATGAGTCTTTCTGCAAGGAACAATATATTCTAAAATGAAATGGAGATCTTTTTTAAAGGTTAAAAACTCATTCAATTTTATGTCTTACAGGCCTTATACTGAGTTCAATATTATATAACTGTATTAATTCAACAACAAACCTAAAAATTTTATAGCCACTTTTGAAAGAGCTGCATCTTTGCTTTGGAAACTGTTACTGAGTATGTTAAAGCTATAATGAAATGCTTCTTCTAAAAAATTTAAAAAATATTTAAAAAATGGAATTAAATAAAAAACCCTGGAATTTGAACCCAGAGTGGGGCCTAATCAAGCTTTTTCTTTCCATTCCCCCCTCCTGGATGTTTTTGTCTTACTGGAGATGTAATAGTTTTTAGATCTTCTTACCTTCCACCAAAGGAATGGATTTTAGAAAAGATTTTTAATTTTATAAAATTGTGTGTGTGTGTGTGTACACGCGTGCACACGTCTGTGTGTTTGTGTGTATGCACATGCATGCAGATGTCCAAGGAAGCCAGAACAGGGCATGGGACGCCCTGGATCTGAAGTTACAGGAGGTTGTGAGCTGCCATGTGGGTTGTGGGAACAGGCTCAGGCTCTCTGTAAGAACAGCAAGCACTCTTAACTGTTCAACAATTTTTCAGCCCTGGAACAGATTTAAAAGAAAAATTATACCAGGTAATTATGGTGTAGAAGTATGAAATTGAGAGCTTTGTTATTAAGAATCTTATCTAAAGATGCTTATATTCAAAATATCTGCTTATATTTTCCAAGGTGGTAGACCTTGCATTCTTACTAACAATTTTTTTTTGTTTTAGAGCAATTTTAGGATTAGAGTAAAATTAAACAGAACTTAGAGAGTTCAAGTTACTCTTCTCCCCTAACTTTGCATTTTTAAGATTATTTTCCTGTATCTATAACCTGATAACTATGCTTTCCGTAAGTTTGTGCTACAACATTCATTACAGATCATTACAGTGAGTGTCAGTCTAGTGCTGGACTCAGATGCAGGACTTGAACCCAAATCTGTAGGTCTGCTTTAGGAACAACCACAGAAAAGCTACTTTAAATAGCTGGAGACTAGAAGACTGCATGTGAGCTGCTAAGCACCCAGGGGATGTGCACCTGGCCAGGCCCAGCTTGACCCTAACGCGTGACATTAGAGGAAAATGCACACACAACCATAAAGAGCTGATTTCAGTCTTTATAATTCAGAGTCCATTTTGCAGCTCAAATTCAAATGCAATGAAGAAGTGAACAGTGGGCTAGGACCATTAATTTCATATTTGCCTAATATTTCTAGGATTTCAAAAACCCTAAAATTAAAAAAGGGATTTTCCAGGATTTTCTTTCAGCACCAAATCATTTGGAAAAGGCTAGTGATTATTCTTCCCTCCAGACAAACTGTCCTAAGAAGAAATTTGAAGCCTGATGATCTGAGTTCAATCCCTGGAATGCACATAAAGGTCGAAGGAGTGACTCAGCTCCAGCTCTGTAAAGTTGTCCCTGATCTCCCCATGCATACCCCAGCACCCCTCCCTCCCATATCACAAGTGCACGTGCACCTCTCTCTCTCTCTCTCTCTGTCTCTCTCTCTCTCTCTCTCTCTGTCTCACACACTCTCTCACACACACACACACAAATAATAAATGAATTAAAAATGAAAACAAAAGAACTCTGGAGGCGTACAGTCCCTGTCTCCTATTTGTCTTTGCATTACTGGTCCAACTGGAACCTTGATTCTACCTGATAAAAAATTGGAGTGTCTGATTTATGAAGTCTATGAGGTGAGGTGTGTGGGAGCAGTGGACCACAGAAGCAGAACCACCCTCCAGGAAACTGTCCCTCCTGGTAGGGGAGAGTCCCTTCATCCCATGTTCCAGAAAGCCCAGGGGCTGCTTGTTTGATGCAGTTGTCAGAACCAATGGGACTTGGGAGACACTGGCCTTCTAGTGAAGGGGCAGGGAGTGTTAAACCAGGGAACGGTCTCACAGACGCCACACCCCAGCTTTCTTTACATGCAGCTTGCTTCTAGTCTGTTTACACAGGTGACAGCAGAGGAGGTGTTCTCCTTCAGGGAGGCTCCCCATACTCATGTCAGCTCTGAGTCTTCCATGGAAAAGCTGCTGTCAAGGAAATCACTGCTAACTGGCAGCGTGTCCTCCCCAGCTTCCCAGCCTTGCCCTCCAGTCTCTGCTACTGGTTTAAAGTGGAGAGCAACAAATGGGCTGTGGATCAGTGGCCCTGGAGTCACTGTGAACTTGTGAGAAATGTGGCTGACAGGTTCCACCCCAGACCTGCTGGATGAGAAGGTGGATTTAACAAGGTTTTCAGACAATTTGCTTGCCAGTGCCCAGTGGTCCTCTGACTTGCACAAGCTCCTGGAAGCCGCACTTGGCCTTTAAGACCCTGGAGATGCTTTGCTGCATTCTGTGTCAAGCAGTCCGCTTTTCTAGTCTGTTTGGTATCTTTCTCAGCCTTGATAGCTTGCACGTGTTAGGTTATGTGCTCCAACCCAGATGGAAGAGAGTTCAAGTGTAATAGTCTCAAAAGTGTGGTGCCCAGATACCCAGCACAGACATCCCCTGGCAGAGCCTTGGCCCCTCTCCAACCTATGGGATCAGAATCTGCATTCTAACAAGGTCTATGAGTCATGAGTTCATCAACACTCGATTAGCCCGGACGCGAGGCACTCACAAATTCCTCTTTTCTGATAGATGACAAAGTTTATTTTCTTACTTTAATAAGCTGTGTCAGATACCTGCATACTAGAGGCAATTACACAACAGCATAATTAGGTTTTGCTCTTAAATGAATTATATATTAGCTTTTACAAATTGCTTGTCAATTCACAGGAGAACCAGGGTTTCTTCTGGGGTCCCCGGAAAGAAGAGATGCAGAGAACTGAAATAGGAAAGCGGCGTGGGGACCAAAAGAGGAGCTGGTGGGATGAGGATGGTTTTGTAGATGTTAGTTGTGATGCCCAGAGCTGACAGGCATCTCTCTCTGTCAGGATGCTACTGTGTAAGAACTGCTGTCATCCTCACTTGACAGATGAGGAACGGATACAGAGAGCTCAGAGTCACTTGCTCAGTCAAGGTCATACAGTTGTGGAGCATCAGAGAGACAATTTGGTCCTCCACTACCTGCCTTCAGAGCTTGACCCCTTAACAACTACAGTTGATGGAAGAAACTTTAAACACAAATGTCTCAAGCTCAATACATTGGGTAAAAGCTCCCAGACTCAGAGAAACTGGATGCACTGAATTCAAAGGTTTGGCTCAAACAAATAAAGGTCAGACAGTGCCAGACGCCTCTAGGCTATTCAACTGTGTGTTACTCCCGATTTCCCAGTGGGCTCTCTGAGTCGTCCCAGAGCTGTTGGCTGAGTCTGTGAACCCATTGCTCCTGTGCACCCACTTGACTGCCTCCTCCACTGCTCCCTTCCTGTGTGTGATATCCCAGGGAGGCTATATCAAAAGAGTGGCACATCGTAGGTTAAAGCAGCTATCAGTTCAGGGCCTATCAATCAAATACAGATTCCATGTTGCTACACCAGACTCTCCCATGAACCACCTGCTATGCTGAAACAAATGTACTTGGTATTTCATTGATGTACCCTAGATACTAGATGCTTTGGAATTTTTTTTGTCTTTTTGAAGCAGGATCTCCCTGTAGCCCCAGTTGTCCTGGAACTTACTATGTAGACCAGGCTGGCCTTGAACTCACAGAGATCCACCTGCCTCTGCCTCCCAAGTGCTGGGACTACAGGCGTGCACCACCACGCCCAACTCGGAAATATTTTTATTTTAAATGGATGAGTGAATAAACAGAAGAACACGGAAATAAATGTAGTTTTGCTTAGAGACTGCTGTTGCAGGTTACCTAGGAGCAAAGGCTTGAATTCCAAATATCACTTATGCAAAGTGTCCAAGATAAATAATCATCATAATAGTAATAATAATAATAATAAATTTATTTGTGTGTGTGTGAGCGTACCGCAGTGCACATGTGGAGGTCAGAGGACAATTGTCAGGAGTCAGTTCTCTCCTTATACCCTGTGAGTCCTGGGGATTGAACTTGTGCCTTCAAGCTTGGCAGCAAGCTCCCTTTCCCACTGAGCCATGGCACGGGCAGCATCTTGTGTAGGAATGACCCTATGCCTCTGCCCTTCTCAGCTCTGAGATGCTTCACACCAGCCTATGGCATGAGGTCCAGAAGATCCGACTGCAGCTGTGTGTGCTGGACAGTTTGGCTGGCATTTGGCCTGGCTCTTCCGTGGCAGAGCTCTCCCTGGCCTCTGGTTAAATGGAACTGTCTTTCCGAAGTTTCTGACTTGGCAGCAGAACCTTGGTAACTGGGGGTCATTACTACAACACCTGCTCTTTAATCTTTGCTGGAGAGTAGTGGAAACGGGTCTCCCTAGTATGAGAGCTCTTACATATAGTGAGAGCAGCAGCCCAAGTGTGCGCTTGGCAGTAAGTACACGTGTGAACCTTCGTCTCTCTTCTCCAGTGTTCTCAGACTGGACACTTAGAACCAGATATGAAAGTCCGATCGTAGCAGTTTCTGTAACGTTTCCAATGCAGATTTTAAAATCTGCTTTCGCTTAACTAATACAAGAATAGGAAGAAAACAAATCTCACCTCGCCTCCGACCTTC
>NW_008353597.1:1567985-1610459 GCF_000622305.1 Nannospalax galili | reverse complement strand
GGGGGGGGGGGGGGGGGGGGCTGGCTTTAGAGGACTATTTTATTGGCTCATAATTAGGAACTTCTGATGGGAAAATCAGTCGATAGAGACAAATGGCTGATGGAGTCCCAGCAGCTGAGGGAGGAGGGAGCGAAGGGAGGGAGGGAAACATACACACACACACACACACACACACACACACACAGATGGGGTGGGGGTCGGGGGAGATTCTTCTCAGGGCAAGAGTAGTCAACAGAGTTGAGGGGACTGCACAGAAGAAAACGTTCTAAAAAATATTAAATGCTTTTCATGAACTTTATGCCTTTTTTGAGGAAGCCAGCTTTTTTTTTTCTCTCCTCAATGCATAGTGAAAATGCAAGTGGTGGTTTGAACTGTTCTAAAGACGGGGGTACAGGAGCAAGTGAAATGGTGCATGGGAGAGGGCTGACAATGGAAATTTGGTGGTGAGCATGGAGTGTGGGTAGAAGGGAAATGCACATATGAAATGTCTGTGAAAGGAGGTGTCACAGGAAAGAATTACAAAGCCACATTCTAAGGGCTGGTCAGGGCGGCATCAAGGGGCATTGGTGTGTTTTTGCTTAGTGGTAAAAAAGACCTAAACAACCAAGGAGCCGGTTTCAAACTCCCAAAGAGCCCCTGATGATGAACAATTACTACTCTTTTAACTGAGCAGGCATCCCTGGAATTCAGTCACATCCTATTAGTAGAGAAGATTCTAATTCAGTGCTGGGCATGGATTTTTTTCCACATCTGGTTCCACTCACAGAAATGACCACCTCGCCCCACCATTCTCCCGACATATCTAGTTTAATATAAGAGGTTATGTCCCTCTTGCTGCCCTGAGGTATGGTTTGACGAGAGATTGGTAATGCATATGAAATGCGTTTCCGCTATCCGATTAAAGGATCCAATCCAGCCTTCTTACTGAGCTAGGCTTTTTGTTTTAAAGAAAAATGAGTAGCCATTTTGTATAACACAAGTTCTGTGCTTATAATTTGCTACCTACACAGTCTTTAAACATTGTTTTATTGTTTTTAATTACCAAGAGTTACTCCTAGGAGAACGTGGACTTTCAAAATGGATGTTTTATAGTTTCCATTGAAATGTGAACTGAGCTTAAACATTGAGGGGTAGACAAGAAAGAGAAGTGATCTCTTACCCCTGTGACTAATTTTGGATGATTGAAAAGGTAAAGTTTTGGGGCTGCAGCACAGCAGTGGCTGGGAGACAGCAGGTCTGTCGCTAATTCCGGTCCTGTGGGTCACAGCCTTCCTTCCGTCCAGCACTCGGCTCTCTCAACTCTAATCCCCCCCATCTTGTCCCTCGCACCCCTGCTTTCCTTCTTTAATGCTCCTTGCATCTGTCAGAAATGAATTCTTCATTCAGAAAAAAATCCCTCCCAAGTAGAGACAGCGTAAAAAACTAGATTCACTTTGCGCGATGACGAGAAGTTTTCTGCTGAGGTTCAGAGCTGAAGTAAAGCTGAGATTTTGTCTGACACAGGATAACGGTGCACGTCACGGGAGGAGTCAAAGAAACAAATGCTCCAATTCCTCCTCTTCTTACCCCTTTCACTCAAGGAAATGATCTCCCATTGGAAATTTGTTGAAAGGGAATAAAATAGCCACCACAGGTCAATCTTTCATGTATGTGCTCCTGTGATGAGAATGTGTGTGTGCACGGGTGCCCATGGAGGCCAGAGGTTGACATTGGGTGATTTCCTCAATCAGCCTTCACCTTAAAAAAATTGTAGGCTGGGCTTGGTGGCGCGCACCTTTAATTCCAGCACTCAGGAGGCAGAGGCAGGTGGATCTTTGTGAGTTCGAGGCCAGCCTGGTCTACATAGTGAGTTCCAGGACAGCTAGGGCTACAGGGAGACCTTGTCTTAAAAAAAAATGTAAATGTTTATTTATTATTATTTTATGTGTATGAGTGTATTGCCTGCATGTAAGTGTACCACGTGTGTGCAATGCCCTTGGACGTTAGAAGAGGGTGTCGGATCCCCTGGAACTGGACTTATGGACAGTTGTTAGCCATCATGTGGGTTCTGGGAATCAAACCCAGCTCCTCTGGAAGAACAGCAAGTGTTCTTGACCACTGAGCCAAATCTCCAGTCCACTTTTCAAAAATTTTGATACAGGGTCTCTCCTGAGCCTGGGTCTCTCCTCTCAGCTCACCTGGTTGGCCAGCAGCGCCTCCTCCTGCTACATGGTGTTGGGATTATGGCTGCGTGCCTCCACGCCTGGCTTTCACATGGGTGCTGGGGATCCGAACTCAGGCCCTCATGCTTGTGCAGCAAGTGCTTTACCACCCAGCCATCTTCCCATTCCAGAGATGAAGCTCTCTTAATGGAGCAGTGAATGTTGACTTTCAGTGATGAACCCAAAACCAGCAAAAACCTCTTAGACAAGATTGTGAGACAGGGATCAGGTGATGGGCAGAAGATGCAAAGGTGTACTAGATACATGTAGATCTGTCGATCACAGTCGTGACCTCACAGAACCTACTCAACAGCCCCGAAAGCAGATGTTGTCGCACATGTGGGGTTTTGTTCCACAGAAGGTTGAGTGGATTGTTCAAGGCCATATAGCCTCAGTGCAGAAAAGAATGAACTTTAAAATCCAGATCTGTCTAAACACGGTACCTATGCTTTCACTGGCCACTTTGTTTAGATGGATTTTTAATGAGTTATATAACCATACCTAGAGCCATTTACAAGAGAACGACAGTGTTCCAGGCCCTGTGTCTTAGAGGTGCTAACCTCTTCCATGTCTTGTTGAATAGTTTGTGTTGATGACTCTGTAAAATCTGTAAAAACAAATTTAATAAATTCATCACTGATTAAGAGCTAGGAGCAGTGAAAAATGTTTGGGGAAACTGAGTCAGGATCAAAATGATCCCACCAAGCTGTAATTTTGAACCAGCCCTAAATTGATGGCATTTAAATGTTGATCGTCTATAGTGGGACACAAAACATCAGCCATACAAAGTGAAACAGACTAGAGGAAAGCAATCTAGAGGGGCATCCTGTGCCAATGGATTTCATTGGATGTCACAGAGAGAGCCTATTCTGAAAGGGACAACAGGATACTCAGGGTTTGGGTTGGCAATAATCTCAATCCTGGCCAATCATATAATACACCTGCCTAAACATCCATCTGCTGAGGATGCATTCATGTAGGTAACCCACCAGTGCTTTGTTCTTACCAGACTATAGAGGTAACGGTGTTTAGTTCTGTCTTGTTCAGAGGCTTTCAAAGAACATTGCTACATGGAGAGAGAGCCAGAATTAACCACTGTGCAAGAAAGATGTCCAGACTAGGTGTATTCAGGCAACAGAAGAGATGCCTTGGGGAACACGCAAGAATGGAATCAGTGAAGTCTACTGATGAAAGAAGGGTTCGACTAAGTGCTACAGACACAAGGTCTTGATTAGGGTAACTTGTATGTGGGCACAGATTGGGAAACCGACTGCTTCAGGGCATATGGGTTCCCTCAGAGGATGAAAGTATTAAAGCTGATCCTGAAGGGCAGAGGGTGGGGCTGTCCTGGCATGAATCCCTGCAAGGAACAGTGTCCATTTGGGTGGGACACAAGGCCTCGCACACAGATCTCTCTAGCTAGGAGAGGACATGCCTTCTGTAGTTGCCCATCCCATGAGTAGACTAAGGGAGGCAGGAAGAAGTCTTAACGAGGCTAAACTTTCTTTGAAGCCAAACTCAAGCCTCACTGCAGAGCAGGGCTAGGAGCCTAGGCACTAAAACACAGGAATCTGCTCTCAGTTTTGAGCAAAAGTACATGCAACACTCACCAATGTTCCCACACTATGTCACTAGTGTCCCCTCTGTGGTCCTTCATAAAGTGAAGTGCACTAAACTGGGTCCAAGGAAGAGGAAGTCTTTCCAGTAAAGAACCCTGGATCAGGAGTTGTCACTGGGTCCTAGATTTCCTGGAACAAAGATCTCTCTGAATGCTTCCAATCTTAAGAGCCTACCATTCTAGGAAAGGTGGAGGTTACCCCCAATGGGGCAGCTATAATTTTATGATCATATCACCAGCCTTCCACCTAAAGTCTTGCCGGCATAGCTAAATTAGCCAAGGAAACTGCTTTCAAATATCAAAAGGCTTTTATCTTCGAAGATTCCTCCAACTGCACTTAGCCTTCAAATTACCTGAGACAGAGAAAGATTGCCTACGAAGGGCAGGTGTGTGTCGTCCACCCTGGGATGGCCTGCATTTGGGACATGTGCCAGCACCGATGATGGCAGCAGCAACTAGACATCGCCTGATGCCTGTGAGTCACAAAGACCTGTCTGGCTTGCTTCTTCACGCAGGCCATCTGACCCTGCCTTTGTGTGTGTCTAAACTGAGTTATTTTAAAATCAAAATTCTGATTACCCACGTGCCTTAGACTAATTTACACACGAGAACATGGACTCCAGGAATTGCATGTAACGTGTACCATTAACACCCAGGTAAGTGGTTCTGGAATCGCTTTCTTCATTCCCTGCCTTGTGTCATCTTCAACGGATTGAAACGTGATATAGAGAGGGTGGAACTGTGGAGCAATGTGTTCCCTAGCTCGAAAGACACTGTCAAATTTGATCAGACTACAGTATTCACTTGGCAGAGCACCATGTTAAAGACACACTGATAGATTGCTTTTGTGAGCTATCCTGTTTGTAAAACATCCTCGGCCTCAGAAACAAGAAGACGCCATAATAAAGTAATAATAGCCTAATCCTGCGAGGTTCAAAAGACAAATGGTATTTTCAGAAACATGTAAAATAGGAATGTATTCACCAATTCCAAATGAAACATTTTCTCTTGTAACAAAATGGGACTTTCTCTCTCGGGAGCAAACTGCTTTGCTGTTTAGCTAATTGTCAGGGCAATGGACATGGGTCTGACTTGCATATTTACTTAAACTTCCCCATCTTTGCATTTTCAGTGTCCGGGTATGCTACTTGGACCTCATGTGAAGGAACTTGACAAGACAGGTGATGGATTTCACATATATATATATATATATATATATATATATATATATATTAGCTTTGTTCCTTTCTCTCTCTGTCTCTGTGTGTGTGTGTGTGTGTGTGTGTGTGCATATATGTGTGTGCGCATGCACGTGGAAGCCAGAAGTAGACATCAGGTGTTTCCCCAGTTACTTTCCACCTTATGTTTTGAGACAGGGTTTCTCCCTTTTCCTGGGGCTCGCAAACAAAGCTAGACTGGCTAGCCAGTGAGCTCCAGGGATGGCCCACCTCTGCTGCCCCAGAGCTTGGCTTTTAGACATACGACATTTGGCCTTTACAAGCATGCTGGGGGTCTAAAATCAGGTCCTCAAGCTCACATAGCAAGCACGTTACTGACTAGCCTGAACCCTCCCCCCACCTTTCCCCATTTGTTCTAACTCTAGCTCTGGCTGAGTCTGTAAGGGGAGAGTAACACAGCAGGGTGCATTCAGGCTTCCTGAATTTTGGATCCTTCGTGTTTGTCTAAGTGGAGTGCAATGACAAACACCCACCTTTCCATCAAGACCACAGCCAGCCTGAGAATCTCTTCTCTCAGCCAGTCAGGGCAATGGGGTGGCAGGGGTGAGCCCTTAACTTGGCCAGTTGTGCTTTTTATCAATGGGTCAATCCGATTGCTATGTTTAAATTAGTAAGAAAGACTGTCTATAGCTCAGTCAGTTAACAACAAGGACCTGGCTCCACACACGGAACTGTGTTAGAACAAAAAGCTGGGTACACTGGTGTTGGGAGACGGGGTTTCTGGGGGTTGCCAGCCAGTGTGGTCAGACAGGTGAGCTCCAAGTGCAGGGTGACACACTGTTTCAAAAAACAAGGTGGAGATGACTGAAGAACGCACCCAACATTGACCTCTGACCTCCATATGCATGCACAGAGGGTACACATGCACCATCACGTGCATCAGCATGTATACACACTACACGGACACACACCAACCAAGAAACTGCCCATACTTCCTTGAAGTTTCTGAGTGTCAAAGGAAAGGCGAGCTTAGCGGACTCTCCACAGGCACTGTGAAAAGGGTTTGCCAGGGGCTCAGACCCTGAACCGGGCTTTCTTTCCTGCTTGAGTCCAACAGTTAATTTCCCCCTTCCCTTTGAGGGAGCACACAACAAGCCACCCTAACACAAAGCAGCATACGACAGGGACAGAATACATTTGTCGGATTAAAATCAATTGTTTTCTTTCCTTGACAGCTAGAGTTGGATAAGATAAAAATCTTGAAAATCCACAAGTTTCCAAAGAATTGCATTTTGAAATGTTGCTTTATTTTGCTCACAGAAGCTAAATGTGTCTCTTCTCTATTAGCCAAAGGCTCCAGAATGAAATGTGAACATCCTTGGGGGGAAAATGTTGCTGTGGGGCTGAGTTCCTTGGATTCCTTCCTTCCCTTTATTCTTTGGAAGACAAGACAGTGAGGGAAAGCACAGAGAGCCCTTCGGGTGCCCATCTCGCTCTGCCCTCGGCCTCTCCGGTCCTCTGGCATTTAAAGCAACACTGGCAAATGTGCCAGGGGTGGAGGTTTCAAATCTGGATGGAAAGGGATTAAAAATTGCTAATGACCACAGTTCTATGATATATACGCTTAGAAAACAGATTATTAAAATATTCAGAACCTGCACTTACATTTGTTCTTTTTTTCCTCCCTGCATATTTTGTGTGGAAAAAATAAAATTAGAAGTTACATATGCTCAGCAGTGTAGACATCCAAACTACAGGGACCTAGACTTTCTGTCTTACCATCCACACTACAGGGACCTAGACCTTCTTTCTACCATCCACACTACAGGCACCCAAGCTACAGACACTCAAACTACAGATGTCCAAGCTAGACACCTAGTCCTTCTACCTCACTATCCAGACTATAGGCACCCAAACGACAGGTACCCAAACTAAACTACAGACACCCAACCCTCTGCCTCTTTCAACGATAGGGCTTTTCTCCACTGGCCTGACCTGAAATAGAACCACAGGCATGCTATTTATCACTCAGGCACTCAAATAAGACAGAAAAAGAGCTTCTTCAGTTTAAGAGCATTTTCCTGGCACTAATGGTCAACCAGCTAGCACTGAAGGAGCGAAGAAGGGAGGAGGAGGTGGGAAAGAGTGGCAAGGGCTCCTTGGCAAAGCATGCCCCAAAGCACCTTTGCTTAGTTTCTGACTCCTCAGAGACAGGCCTCTAGCCACTTTCTGACAGTGTGGAGCGGCTTCAGGCCAGGGAGGACAACGCCAGAAGGGAACCAAGTGACCCCAGGAAGTCCTCGGAGGTCTCACAGCCTCACTGCTCTGTTTCACCAGCTGTAAGGGGCAGAGGAAGGTAATTGAGTGTGGACTTCCTGTTCCTTTCAGGGTCACTGTAATGGTCCAACCATACCCAGAAAAAGAGTCAGGCATCATCTGCTAAGATCCGAAAGAAAAGTGGGAACACTCACACTGAACAAACACCTAGGACCTGTGTATCATGTATGGAGCCACCTGCTCCTGTTCCAAGGGACTCAGCCGAAGGCCAGAGTGTGATGTGAAAACTTAAAAATAAGCTGTCGAAGTTTATTTAAAAGTTATATTCTGGTTACTAATCTACTATAAATGTAGTAAAAGCCACATGCTCTACTGTCTTTCCTTTCTGCCCGGTGCACAATAAGTCACAGAAGAGTTAGTGTGCTTTCTCCCTTAATCCCCAAAGCAAATAGGTTAATGATTAATTGTGCCAGTGGGTTTTGTTTAGAGAACTGAACTGCCACCACCATTACACAGGTCAAGGGAACTGAATCTCGGATCTTTACCTTTGACAATGTACAGATTCACACTGGAGAAACACACCTATAGCAAAAAGAAACAAGCTGAGCTTGAAAAAATTAACTCAAAATTAGGACAGTGAATGTAGTTAAAAAGTGATTGCAGTTCATACATGCTTGTACACACAGTCCCACTAACAACTTTTGAAAGAAAAATGAAGGTGACAGTTCATGTGTTTGCCTGTGCACTTAGGGAAATAAATACTTCGCTTCAGTTGCTTGGGTGATTGTAGTTCTAGCAAAGTTCCATCATTTCAAATCAACTTCAGAAAATGATGCTACTTAAAAAAAAATCATTTATAAAGTGACCCCTGTTTGGGGCTGCACAAACATAGCCTCCCTACCTTAGGGAGATGCCAAGTGTCTCCTTGGATGCCAACTTTCTGATAGTCTGTGGATACTAAGAGAAGAGACATGTGTGCAACAAAACAGCCCCCGCAGGGACTGACCACTGAAATACACTGCTGGCCATGCAAAGGCAGAGCTGTGCGCCCACTGAAGGGTGACTCCAGACTTCAGCATCCCACGGTGACTTCATGCAATCCTACAGCAACTCTGGCATTTCTCCACAGGTACCAGGAGGTTGGCTCCTAGGTTGGAACCATACCCCAAGGAAGCACTCCTGTCTATAATGTCCTTGAGCAAATAAAGTCAAGCAAAATTAAATGTGAAATGCAGTTTATCCTGTCTACTCAGCCCTTGCAGAATGCCTGCCTCTCCTCTCAAACCTTCCCTGTTTTTCTCTCCCACTCACATACTTCAACAGTCCTTTTCTCTCTTTTGCAATAGGATCTAATATCTCTATATGTGAGTTTAAATGACTGTCTATCTGTGCAGTTATGGAACTTGATATCTCTTCTATAAGTGTGGAATGTCAAGCATCAGGATATAAATGGCAGTAGACATTTGAGAGCAGGAGTTTACTTAATGCCTGTAAAATTCCCCCAAGAAAAGGCTGGGAGGGGTGGTGAGCCCTCCCTGCCCTGCCCTGTGTGGGCTTCGGGGGGCCAAAGCTGCACTTAGGCAAATATTGCTTTTGTTGTGGCGAAGACCCACAGTGCTGGTCACTGCCTGAGATTCATCTTTAATTCTCCAGAACAGATAATAAAAACCAAACAAGATTTATGTCCAGGGACGCATTAGCAGCAGCGTATGTACCAGGCAGCCTCTTGCTTCAGTGTAACTAGTTTTAAATAACAGAAAGTAAATCTGGGTAAATTTATATAGCTGTAAATTCAGTCCCAGAAATCCTGAACTCCATGGATGTAGCTAGAATTTCAAACTCCACCCCAACAGTTGCTCTGACTCTGTAGGGGCTCAGAGGCAATCCACGTCAAGGAGGGAAGTCATTTCTTCAAGATAAAGGAACAAACACAAGTCTTACTTGTTTTCCAATCCTTGTTAGTTTTCCTCTGTCGCTCCTGCCTCATCTCTGTTAGCAGACACATGAGCATTGCTTAGAACAGCTTTCTGTCATCAGTTAAGCACACTAGCCTGGCAGTGCTGCATCCCTGTTTACAAGAACTTATTGGTCACCTGTCCAGCTAAGCGATTACAGCAGTTTCTGTAAGAAGAGGAATATCAGAAGTCAGGGGACTTGGCCTTCTGAGGGGCTGGGACCGAAGACCTAGAGAAGAAAAAAGCACTGAGGGTATGTAGGAGCTGACTGGGTGCTGTGCAGAAGTGGATTTGGAAGGGAAGACAAGAGCAAAGTTCCAGAAGGAGCAGAACTTGACACATTTGAGGAAGTGAGAATTTTATCTGGAGACTCTGAGTGAGCAAACACATGGAGCTCATGTGAAGACTGAAAGAATTCGACTGAGAAGTCAGATGATCAGTTCTGCTCTTAAAAAGTTCACCAGTGCTGGTGTGGTGGCGCTCACCTTTAACCCCAGCACTCAGGAGGCAGAAGCAGCTGGATCTCTGTGGATCAAGGTCAGCCTACTCCACATAACAAATTTCCAGACCAGCCCAGCTGGGGCTACAGGGAGACCCTATCTCAAAAAACACAAAACAGAACAAAAACAAGAACTTTAGCTCACCAATGGCCATACGGAGGAGGGGCAGAAGACAGGTAGGACTGGAACCAGGAAGATTTGTTCCAGGGCTGCCAACTACCCCCACCGGCCGCCACCTCGGGCCTGCTTCAATTCCTCCAACAGCAGGCTCCCTCGCCCCAGAGAAAATGCTCAGAAAGTGCTGCAGATCAGCCTGCCTGATCTGGGATCTCCTTTCCCACCAGCGGGGGACTTCCAGAATAGCTCTTCTACCATTTTACACATTTTTAAAGAAAGGAGTAAATTTTCAGCTAAACATCACCAGTTTCCTTACTAGCTCCTCACACAGCAGGTGCACTCATCGTTTTTACCAACGCTGGGCTGTGGTCCTCACCGCCATCCTGGTGGTTTCCCTCTGGATCTGTTGGCTCACCTCTGTCTCTTACGGAGTGGCTCGCAGAACTGAAAAGCATCTTCTAAGAGTGCTGTGAAGAGACTGAGGCGATGTCTGTCACTCCCATGGAGAGAGCAAAGGCTCACATTGGAAGGAGCCAGGAGCCTGGCAGAATTCCCCAGGAGAAACACCAGCCATCTCCCTTTTCACCTGTCACTTTAAATCCGACTTTTGATTGGCCACAAAACTACCTAAAACAAAGTCTCTGTTTCCTATAGCCTCTCCTGCCAGGAGGGGCGAGCACTTGACTAAGATTTACAAGGAAGTACACGTGCAACTTCAGGAGAGGCCCCAGGGGAAAGGGGAACACCTGCTTAGGGTGCTGATGCCCCGACTCCCTGGCTGGGCCTCCTGGAGCATCGTGTCCCATAACACAGAAGTCACAGACCATAAGGAGAAAGTGTGTCCCTGACAGACTGCAGTGTCTCCCTCCTTTGGAGCATCTACCTCGGCATGTCTTGCACAAGAGAGGAATAGGCATTTATGCACACTATTTAACCAGCTCTGTGCTGCAGCTCCTGCTGTTACCCGGCCTCATTCTGACTGGCACACTTTCTCACATCAGGTAATTTATTTCTTTTTACTTAGCTTAAGATAAATGTCTACCCTCTTCCCACCAACCACAGACACAGACAGAAACGCAGACACACGTATATACACACATCACACACATACACATCACACACACACATCACACATACACATACACGAACACACATCACACACATATACACACATTCACACACATACATATACAGAAAAATACACATATTACACACATAATGTACATTCACACATATACATTGCACATATGCATTCACACACACATCACACACATCATGCACACATACACACATTATACACATACATTCACACATGATACACATCACACATACACACATTGCACACATACACATCACACACATATACACACATTACACACATACACATCACCCACATACATTCATATACATACTACACACATTCACGCACATACATATACGGACATACACATCACACACATACAAGTATACACACATTACACACATACACATTCGCACATCACACACATACCACACACATACACGTACCCACACATTACACATATTCACACACATACATATCACACACACGTACCCACACATTAATCACATACATACTTTCACACATGCATACACATTGCACACACCTTATGTACACAAACAGACACACATTCACACAGGCATACACATCACATATACATACACATACATACACATTAACACACACACACGCACACACACACACACACACACACACACACACACACACACACACACAGGCTCTTTTCAGCCTTTCTCCTGCTATGCTTCTTCTCTGGAATGCTTTGTTTAAAATCTTCAGGGCAGACTCGGCTCAGGAAGAAGTGAGCGGTGGCCCTGAGGCCTGTCCCCGGCCCTGTCCTAGGCCCTGCAGATCCTTCAGGCTGTGCGCTGTGAGTGAGGGTGCGGACTTGTTCTGAGAACTGTGAGCGGTGCGGGCCGCGGTGGCCCCTGCCAGCCCTCATCCCAGAGGTCCCCCTCCCCCCGCGTCTACCTTTGCCCACGTCCCCCACCTCTGGCCGCTCTACCTCCACCGTTTTGCTAAATCTGCTCTGCGTAGTCAAACAGGTTTCTGGTGACTCACGCAAATGTTCACCAGGGGAACACGGCGGCGCATTAACTGGCAGAACGCCAGACCCACACTTTCTGTAACATGAATAAAAGAGTACATGCAGAAGTCCCTTTATGTGTCACCTACCTGGACTCTGTCAAAATGAAGACCCGACCACGTTATTAAACAGGACTCACCCAGTTCTATCTGGAGGGAACTCGTATTCGCATAAAGCAAACATCACTGAAAACTGGCTTTGCAGGGATGAACGTGGGATAAATAGAAATGAAAGTTTGAAAATACAGACCTGAGAAAGTCAGTGATTATTGCCCTCTGGAAGAGGCAAGAACCGGAATTCAAATCGAGGAAAGATTTGCGGCAATGGAAATGTAAACATGACCCTTTTTGAGGACTGCCCACAATTAGTTTTTCTCATATGCTCATTAGCATACTTAGTGGTCTAACCTGCCCCTGGCCAAGAGGATCCACAGCTGAGCTCTACGTGGCACCTGAGAAATGGGTATAGTCTCTTGCTGAGATTTCAAGTTCGTCTCTTGAATCAGATCTCAGAGTCAGCACTATTCTACCAGCTACTGGTGCAAGTTCAGCCATTTGCCTGTTCTCTCCGTGAGGAATGAGTGGAATCTCTCTTGGGACTTATCTTGTGGTAAGAAGGAAACAAGTACAGAAGTTCCCACATTTGGAAAACGAAGTCTGACGGATTTCACCCAAGAAAGATGCCCTAAGGTAGTAGGCGCCTCAGAAAGATGCCTTAAGGTAGTAGGCGCCTCTGAACAGCCTCTCTGCTCAGGTCACGGCTGTGCCTCACACTCTGCTGCTTCCTGCTGACATCTTGGGAACTTCCTACAAGTTCATATCTGCACACGTGCAGAGTACATACAGGAAGGGGAAAGGAAGGGGACACACTGCAGTGGCTTTCTGGGTCTCATTGAAAAACAGCTTTCTTCTGAAGAGAAAGCAGAAGAGACCAAGCCATCAGGGCACAATGGTCCCACCCCTCACTCACATGACTAAGAGGTGACCGCAGAGGGGGAGAATTGTCTTCAGCTGTATAGAACAGAAGGAGCCAATGTAAGTTTTATTTCTGAGCATGTTTGGTTTTATGAATTGAGCACATAAGATTTCGATTTTTATATTATACATTAAAAAAAAAAAAAGATTATGGGCTGGGGAAATGGCTCAGTTGGAAAAGTGCTTGATTTGCAAGCATGAGGACCTGACCTCAGTTCCCCAACACCCAGGGGGCAGTGCAGGACTGGGGAGGTGGACACTACAAGGCAGCTGGGGCTTGCTGGCCAGGCCAGATTGGCAAGCTCCAGGTTCAGTGAAAGACCCTGTCTCAAAAGAAAAAAACAGTTGGAGAGTGATTGATGAAGACACCCAACATCAACTTTAGGCCACTTCGTGCACACATAACCCCGCCACACACAAAAGATTGATTTTTCTTTTCACATCTATTTTTTAACAGAAAATAAGGTAAAGTCCTTATCTATCACATGAACCCTGAAGTACAATGTAAAGGATTTTTACAGGTTAATTCTTCAAAGAAATAGCTCGATCATTGCATGTAACTACTGGTCATAAAACTTGAAGCCACTGATGGATGTACGCCACATTTCTGCCATCTAAACTCAGGTCCTTACAATGGCAAGTTGCTGTGTGGGTATCTAAGAATAAGAGGATTGTCCAAGAGGAGGAAGAGGAGATTTAACTGCCTACAAGGAAAGTTCCTTCCAAATCTCTTTCCACACACAGGTCCCTTATAAGCTTCAGGCCTTCTAGTAGTAATTATATTAGGACATAATTACCAAAAACTTGGAATTTTGTTCAATACATTTCAAGCTCTGAAACTGTAGAGACAGCTCTGTAAGAAAAACTCATACCAAGAATCTCTTTATAGTCAAACAGTTAAAAGTACTTGTGAATAAATCAAAATAGCTTGGATCATAAAAATTTGTATCAATCAAGTGAAGTCACATGAAGATCTAATAAAAGAACTTGGAAAATTCCTTAATGTAGCCACAATACTCGCCAGGTTTCATGTCACTCACATGCTGGGTAGTTTTCATTGTCTACTGACAGAACCCAGAGTCACCTGGGAAGAGAGAATATCAACTGAAGAATTTCCTTCATCAGACTGTCCTGTGGGAATTATGGTTGTCTTGATGTGGAAGGGTCCAGAAAGCCCAGCCCACTGAGGACAGGTCCATCCCCAAGCAGGTGGGTCTGGGCTGTATAAGAAAGCTAGTTGAGCAGCAGACAGAGGGCTACCTAGGAAGCAGTATTCCTCCACAGTTTCTGTGTCAGTTCTGGACCTCAGCGATGGACTGTGACGGAAGTGTGGGCCAAATAGCCCCCTTCCTTTCCAAGTTGCTTTTGGTCAGAGTGTTTTATCACAGCAACAGAAAAGCAAACTGGGACACTGAGTCCAGGGGGTACTTGTGGGAAGGTTCTGTTTTAACTCAGAGCTAAAAAAAAAAAAAAAAAAAAAGTCATCCAAGAAAGGAGAGTTTCTTAACCCTTCTATTGGCATCATCAAGTAAAGGCCGAAGGGTACAACATGGTCACCAGCCAAGACTAGAAAGGGCCATGCATGTCTTAGGAACGTGCTAATTGCTTCAGTGAATTTCTTCAAAGAGTAGAAAAATCAGAGATTCCCAAGGTGAGGAGGAGCCGCCTGTGAGTGAAAGCTGTGGTGTGAAATGGAAACCATTGAAATGGGGTCCACTGAGCCGGGAAGCTGCAGAGGGTACTTCTCTCCTGCAGATGTGCACTCCTCAAACAAATACCCAACAGAGAAGTGCAGTACTATCCCTCGAAAGGATGAGCCCAAGTCTCCCCCATCGTTAGGTACAGAAGATGGCACAGCGATCACAAGCACAGTGGCCCGGATCCTGGAACAATCCTGAGGTCTTCGCAGAGGCCTGGCTGTGCTTTGTAAACTGAGGATTCAGCACTGTGCCTTCATGGTGCCTACACATTTACAACAAAGGCCTGATGTGTCCAGACAGCCATTTGAATTAATGTTTAACAGTTACTAAAGGATAGACATTTTAATGGTTCCTTAAACAATTTCACAGTGAATGCACCGGTATCAAATGGCTATTTCACTTTCTGCTGGCTCTGGAGAAGATTGTAACAAATCCTGTCAGACTAGACCTAAAACAGTGAAAAATGTTCGCCATCAGAGACTGCTCCATGCTTATGAGGCTGGATTCATAATTCATAAATAGAGCTTATTTTCTTAGATTTCAGCGACCAGAAAACTACTGACGGCAATATTTTAGGAGAAAAGAAAAGTAGAACCTTTTCCCCTGAAGCCGTGTGCATACCCCAGTGCAAGAGGGCAGTGTGCATACCCCAGTGCAAGAGGGCAGTGTGCATACCCCAGTGCAAGCGGGCAGCCATCACAGATAATCACTAAATGTAAATGGCCCCAAAGAAGCAGAAACAGTCACCAACTTGAAGGCACAACGCACACATTGTATGAACACCTGGGTGAATCTGTAATGTTGTACTTGGGGATGAACCAAGCAGGGTCAGTTGTGTGTATATATATATATATATATACTCTTGGCCCACATCACGACTGACTTGTTGAAGTATTTTCCAAAAGGTTCACTATAGTTATTGCCCATAATATGAGGGCAAAATACATTTTAAACTGAAACCTTTTCCCGTTCTGCTGTATGCATAAGTATTTAAAAAACAAATAGATGTGAACTCACTTTGGATCCTTTGTGTAGGAATTAAGTTCCTCCTGAATAGTGAAGAGGGGATCCAGCGCTTGAGGTACCAGCAAGGTCACTGTCAACCCTTTCTGGCCTGAAGGACAGGGATGGAAGGGACAGGGGACAAGGTTCTAAGACAGAGGAGGAGCCATCCCTAGAGAGCAGGCAGAGAAGCTTCTGGTAGGGGCAGGTGAGTGAGTGTACAGGGCTGATGCACATTAGGAAGAACAAAAGGAGGAAACTCCAAATGTGCTGTTGCCCCTGTCAGCCCATGAGACACGTTGGCCCTTCAGTGAGTCCCGAGTACCTACTGTGCCAGCCCCTGTGCTAGGCAAGGACTCCAAAGGAAGACCAGGTTGAAGGTGTCTGCCCCAAACTCTGCTTGCTTGGAGACACACATACTGACAGACTATGCAAGACATGGCCCTCAGGCAGCAGTGGTAACAGACACACATGGCAGTATTATGGGGAAGAGCAATCTTTTTGAAAGGTGCATTATGCAGGATCACTGACCCAGCCCACTAGGACTGCTAAGTTAATTATAGCCACCATGATAAAGAAGTCTCTGGGTGATGGGCTAGCAATTCTACTGCAGTTTATACCAGTAAAAGCATACACATTTAGAAACTGCAACCAGGCCTCACATGTTTCATACATTTCTTTTAAAATCATAATTCATATCAGAAATGGTTCAGTTCACTGTGCCCCTTAGAGAGAGCAGGAGCTGTGGTGGATTGAATGAGAATGTCCTCCAGGTGTGCAAGTATTTGACCACTTGGCCCTCAGTTGGTGGTGCTGTTTGGAGAGCTGGGAACCTTCAGGAGGTGAGCATGTCAGTGGGGTGAGCTTTGGGAGTTCAGAGCCTAACCCACTTTCAGTTTGCTCTCTCTGCTTCATGTTTGAGAGTTCAAGACATGATCTCTGAGCCTTTGGCTCCTGCCGCATGCCTGCCGCCTGGGGCCACGCCTCCACCCCATCGTGGACACTTAGCTCTATGGGACCACAAGCCAAAATAAACTGTCTTATAAATCACCTTTGGTTATGGTATTTTATCACAGCAACAGAAAAATAACTTATTATAGGGTTCCAGGTGCCCCAGTTCCTAATCGCGGTAGACTGCTGACATTTTGCAGGCTCTGGAGGTAACTGCCATTGTACCTAAGTTAAATCAGCTCCTTGTTACTTCCCCACATTCTGTCTTATCTTTCATGTGTTCCTCAGTGAGGACCCCCACATGTCAGCATCAATGGGCTGCTCAGACGCCAGGAGCTCAGACTCCTACACAAAAAAAGTTCAGCAACAGGACTTCCTCTGCTGTCTGTGCTTTCCTGTTGTGACTTCTTTTCCTATATTGTGCGAATTTTACAGGGTGACGTCAGTGTGGCAGAACGCATTGCCATTTGGTTGCCACAAACTGAATGCTCGATATGCTCTTCCTTTGAGCTGACTTTTGTGACCTCATTCTTACCTCCTGCTCTGTTAGTCAACCCTCCAAGGCACTTTTCATGTAGCCACACACCGCCATCAACTTTCTCGTAATCATCCCTCTAAGCTATGGGTGAATTCCTGGGGTCCATCCCTGGGCCTCAACATGACACCTTGTCCACTGCAGGTGCCAGCAAACTGCTGACCCACCCAGCTCACAGTCAGTGTGTAGGCTGTGGCATTTCTCACACCATTTTGGACAGAGTTCTAGAGAAGGCGTGTTCATTCACTGCCACACACTCAGGCTGAGTTTAAGTGAATTTCCCCAATTTTAACTGACAAGTGCTAAGTTCCAATGCTCCAGGCTGGTGAGGGGACTTCTAAACTCAGGGGTGAAGGTGGCGATGTGATTTGTGCTACTTAAACTCTAGCTGTGATCTGCATATGATACACACTGCAGCTCACAGACTGCCTGTCTTTCTATAGGGCTGCCGGCTGCTGGTCTCACTTAGGAGCCAATGGATCAGGTCAGCTGCCATTAGAAAACCTTTCCTTCCCTCTCAAAGGCTGAAGATGCGTCTTCTTCCAGTTCCCATCTTCTGCGTTGTTCTGTTGGAAAAAATCCCCTGCTTTTTGGCTTAGGGCACTGATAGCTGGGCATTAAGCTGTTGATCCTTAGAAGAAAACAGATGCACATTTTTGTTTTCAGACTTTGTAGTACTGTGTGCACATCGCCATGAAAGCTCTCATGAGAAGGCTTCTGTAGTTTACAGAAAAATAAAGTCTACTCTCATGTTTGAAGAAAAATGGATGCATTTGGCACTAACAATACTGTGCACGATCTTCCTGATTCTAAATGCTGTCCTGATTTGTTTTGATGGAATTAATTTTCTTTATTGAGTAGATTTAGCAATAAAGGTCTTTATGTGGAAACAGCTTCTTAATCTTTTCAAAATGGTTTGTGAATATGGTTTTACACACACACACACACACACACACACACACACACACATTAAAATAAGCTTCTGGAGCCAGAGAGATGGTTCAGTGGGTGAGGGCACTTGCTGTGCTGGCACAGGTCCTGAGTTCAGTTCCCAGAATCCACATCAGGCAGCTCACAACCACTTGTAATTCCAGATCCAAGGGATCCGATGTCCTCTTCTAGCCTCTGTGCATACCTCCGCACATGTGGCGTACACACAGACAGACACATACATAAAAAATCTTCAAAAACTAAAACAAAATAAAATAGCATTAAGCTACTTTAGAGAAAGATGGGTGATTGTGATGACGGATCGGTAGTGACGTGGAGGGAAGTAACTCTGCTGGGAAGCTGTTATTTCAGGGCACTGATGCGGCCAGAACTAAGACGGTATGGGCTCACCCATCTCATTTTGTACTCTGAACATAAAGTCAAAGCATAGGTGTGCTCTTCTTTATTCCTGCTGCAAAGTTCACATAAACAGACAACTATGTAAGAAACAGAGTCAACTTGGCCGTGGACTTAGGGGCAACTCTGTGAATCCAGGATCTTATCAAATGCTTGGGAGAATTCGGGGGGAGGGGGCGGTCGATGGTGAAACAAATGGTTCTAATTGAATCTTTTTAAAAATAGTGTTTGGAAAATAAAAGAAAAACAAGAAAAATTATATAGACCAAGTGTTAGAAGCATCATAAAAAGGGAAGGAAAGGTATCATCAGCCTCCTGGAAAAACAGTAAATTTGAGCCATAACATTTTTCCGAGGCGATTTAAGCAAAGATGTTAGGACCATGACCCTTCCATTTTCATGAGGAGCTGTACCCTCCCTCTCTTTAAGGTCTGGTTTTCTTGGAACTGTACCAATTGGAGTTCTCTGTTGTATCTGGGTCTGAAGTTTGGCTTTGGTGTGTATACTCTCTGCACAGCCTTCTGTTGTGTTCTTCTGCTGTGTGACACTGTGCAAAGGATGCCGTTTCAGTGGTTTGCAGGCCTATCTTTTCATCTTTGTAAAGGTTTACAAAGCAAATAACTCAATATGAAGTTAAAAGTTGCTGTTTAAAAGTCAGGGATTGGGCTGAGGAGACGGCTCCGTGGGTCAGCAACCTTTAGCACCTGAGTTTAGATCCCCAGAGCCTATGCAGAAAGCATGTATGACAGAGGGTCCCTGCATGCCAGTGGGGTACTGAGATGGCACACAGACAGGAGAATCCCTGAAATTCTAACCATTCAGCCCAGGTAGATGAATGGATTTCAGGTTCAGTGAGGGATCATGTTTAAAAATAAATGTGGAGAGCGAGGAAGGGCAGGGTACTGACCTCTGGTCTCCATGTACATGCACACGCACACATGTACACTAACAAGTTCATACTCCACACACAGAGTCAGGTACTGTCTGAGTCTTGGGCACTCTGGTTCTATTGGTTTGTGGTTTATGCTCATAATTCCTCCAATTGTCTGATAACTGTGTTCACTCTAATGCTATTAAATGAAGTTAGTTATTGAAACCTTCACAGCAGTAGCCAGACTCTTCATAGACGACTCCCACTCACATCACGGCCTGGGGCTGTGCTCACTGGCATACCTTCGGCGAGGATATGTTCTAGTATGTTGGGTGATACCCAGGTCTTGCTGCTCTGTCTGCTGCCCGTGCCTTGCGGCATGATGCTGTATTTAAAAGTCAAGTAGAGCTCACAACCACCTCGCAGTGTGGTGTGTAGCTGCTGTCCCTTAAAAAAACCTGCCCAGGCAAGTATGTATGTGGCTGTGGGTGAATCAGCAATGATCTCAAAAAAACACCAAATACCACACCGACTAATACTAGGGCCATCATCAAATAAAGAAGGCACTTTCAAGGATTTTATTTTTATTAAAGGCCAGTGGCCTGGCTTGCATAAACATATATGGCCATCTCTGAAGACGTGCTTCTCTGTTACGGAGCCAACAAAGGACTTTTTTTAAAGCACTCATTTCCTATCCAGGAAGTGGTGTATGTTCAGAAAGGAAGTTGTTTTCCTGTTTTCTCTGTACTGACACTCTTGCAAGTTTTTTTTTCTTTCTTCTAACTCCCAGACTTGGTCTCGGTCCTATGGAAAAAGCACTTCTTAGGAACTGGCTACATTTTTCACTGCAGTAATTAAAAAAATAAAGATCTATTTTCCCTAAGTCTCAGAAGTATTGTTCATCTAATTTTTCATCTTTTACGTGTGCTGGGTCCCCTCCCAATCTGTGGCTTATTCAATGCACAGGAAGGGCACTGGACCCATCCGCTGGGTCTGGTTTGCCGTTCTTTGCAAAATATATCAACTTGGTTTCCCAGCTATGAAAGCCACTGGACAGGACACCTGTTTTCTATTACTTCAGTGTTTTGTGATACAAACACAATGTGTCTGGCACCCAAGAATGAAATATAACTCAGGAACGTTTTGTACGCTGCCCTAAGAATTTAGCACTGACTTCTGGGACTATTAACAAAGAGCCATTTGGAAATAAGTCTCTGTTTTGACTGTTTACAGAAGAGCTTGTGTTTCGTTAACTTCATCTGGTGATACTTGTCGCAGTACTGCTCTGATAAGCCCAAGAACCAGGCTGATGCACCGAGCTCTCAATTCAGATGGAATGAAGTTTGGATTGGGGAACTGCCAGGTGTCTCTATTAACTTTTTGTCTATTTGTTAATTGCTAGGTGTGTCCATCAGCCAAAGCCTCTCAAAGTGTGTTCCGGGAGACCACCAATAACAGAGTTATGAAGGTGCTTGTTAAAGTGCGAGTAGGTCCTGGGTCTCCTCCCTCAGCCCATTCAACTGAGAGCAGGCCAGAGGACCTCCACTTTCAGCAGCGTTCTACCTTGATTACTTAAGGGTGTGGTAAAGACTTAAGAGTGCCCCGCTCTTAGAGACCTTCACGTGTTAACAGAAAACAGATTAAAAAATCTCCAAACCCTACAACATGAAGACCAAGATATTTTAGGATGAGAGTCTTTATCGATGTTCCTAGAATTATGGCAGCTGTTTTATCCACTACTGAGAATTGAACTCCAGTGGTCAAATATCATGAAAGGAATTTCTGAACCGTTCCCTCTGCCTGCAGTGCACTTTGGTGGGCAGGTGTTCTGAAGGCTGTGGACCCGAGGAGGGTGTTGCAACATCTGCAGCTCTTCTAACTGTGAGTGCCCAATACACTTTCTTAAACAGTGACAGGGAAGTTGATATTACTTTTTAAATTACTCTCCAGCAGATCGTATTTCTCATATCAAGCAATGGGCCCCAGAGCCTTCTATATGCAAATAGTTCAGAGTAGTTTGAGCACATAGGGTTAAGCAGAATACTTTAAGCATATGGCAATTGTCTGATTTTAAAGAAATAGTTTTGTTTAAATTTTTTACTGAAGAAAGAGTTTTGCATCCAGGAAACACTAACAGACATTTAAAAAAAGTAAGTTCAAAATTTTGATGGAAAAGCAGGCTTTTAAAAACAAACTGAAGGTGTGAATCTAAACAGCCATCAGTGAACAACACCCACCTCTGGTGATGCTCGGTGAATCTCGTTCTCCTTGTTCTTAGATAATAGCTGCAGTGTGTGCTTATCATTTTGATGTATCAAACGCAGTTTATAAAATTTTTATCAATTCATATTTTATCAATTACTTTCTAATTAGTCGAATGTCAAGATGATTGAAAGGACGTGCATTCATTTAACTTAGGATGAGCAAATACCTCTACAATGAATCAGCTGTATGTCCTCCAATAACAACCCATTTAACGTCTAAGTTGCCTTTGCTCAGGCGTAAGGCAGGAGTAACAGTAGAAACTGAGTCACTGAGGTGTTGGGAGACTACAAGGTGCACAGAGAGTCAAAGAAATGTTAGCTACTACAATTATTATGAGTTATTTTTTATTGTGTGTGGTGTATGTGCCTGTGTGCTGGTGCACACGCGTGTGTTGTGTATAGTGGCTAGAAGAGGACCTTGGGTGCCTTCCAGTGCTCTCTGCAGTGCTCCCTTGAGACCTGGTCTCTCACTGAGTGTGAAGATCCTTGCTTTGTGGCTAGGCTGGTAACCAGCAAGCCTCAGATGATCCCACCTCCATTCGGACTCCAGCACTAGGATCACAGGTACAAGAAGCCACAACCGGCTTTCATTCAGCTCCTCCTGCTTGGAGGACAAGTGCTCTTACCCACTGAACCACCTCCCAAGCCCACTGCTAGTGTTTGCAATGGTCATGGTGCTCAGCCATTCAGTGCACAGTGCAATGCTTCACGAAGCCAGGGGACACCCTTCTGGCTGCTTCATGCTGGAGCACGTCTGTCGTCAGCTGGCTGAACGGCACAGAACCAAGTTTTGAAATTCCTCTCTTTTTTCCACAGCCGTGTAAATGGACCACCTCCTTAAACTTCATACTGAACTGACTTCAGCCACTTGTTTAACAGAAGATGTTTAGATTTGTATTTTTACCAGTCTTTGGAGCCTACACAATAATCAGAAACTTGGGACCAGAGTAACTTAAATATTATGATTATTTGGAAAAGCAACTTACATTAATTAAAGGTAAATAAACTTTAGAGAAAGCTGAAAATCATTGAATGCAACAATCGACTCAAATATTTCTGAAATCCTAATTCTAAACTTTTGGCACCTTGATGGGATATAAAGGATTTTTTTTGTGAGCATACAAATTAAATTTGTTAGTATGTGGGATATTAGATTGATTATTTAATAAATGAGTACCTGAAATCAAATATCTAACTGTGAAAACACAATGATGATCATTCTTTGGGTCTTAATAATACACACAAGTGTGTTTTTAACAAATACTTACAGAATTCCTTCTGTGTAGGAGACCCTGACTAACTGATCCATGTGACACGGTCTTACAGATAAATTGTCTGCCTGTTATGTGATGAACTCAGTATTAGTTGGAGAGCAGTGTAAGAAGTAAAATATGAAATTATGAATGCAGGGCTGTGTGGGAGGGAGCTCAAAAGACCTTTTCTAAAAGGCTGATTTGCAGGAGCCCTGAAGATGTGTGCACAGGCAGGGTCCTTGAGGAGGAAGTCAGGTTAGGACGAAAGTTAATGACAGCTACTTAGTAAAAGGAAAAGAGCTGAGACGCCCAGGGCGGAAGTCTGGTTCACAGGTCAGGGCTGGCTCTTCTGGTGATGGGGGTCCAGTACACCTTCCAACAGAAAATGAACAAAGAGCAAGTTGGGCTGGGCTGTGATCTCTGACAGCATGCAGGGAGCAGCTTAGCAGGGGGCCTAGGCCACGAGAAGAGTTAGGATGTAGGAAGAGAAAGAGAAAGGCTGAATTGAGGCAAAGGTAACAGGGTGCCAGATTCGGGAGATGGTTCAAGGTGAGGTGAAAATGATTTGAAAACGAGATGGATATGAGCACCCAGGGCAAGGGTAAAGGATGTCGAGAGTCCCTCTCTTCCCTCTCCTCTCCCCTTCCCTCCCCTCCCCCCACTCTTTCTCTGCATGTGTGTATACAGAAGGGCGATTAGGAAACCCACTTGTGGACACAGTATGTTTGATGAACCTATGGGCCACAGAGATGTCCAAGAAGCATCTGGAGGTCAAGAATCCGGAGGTCAAGAGAGAAATTCAAGTTGGGAAAGAAAAGTATGTGGTGGGGGTGGGTGGGGGGGGTGGGGTAGGATGGGCAGGAGAAGAATTGGAAGGGAAGGAATGGGGATGTGGATGTGGACAAACATTATATGCACGAAGATTAAATAAAAATGTTCTTCATCAGCGGATGCTGAGGGAGGATGAGTTCATCTAATCACAAATGGGCAGCCGTAAACATAGGTAAGTGAGCACCGCTGAGTGGACTAATTGCATTATATGTATATGTAAATGTATGCATACGTAAGAATAATAAAGGGGAGGATGAGAATGAGGCGTGTGGGAGGACTGGGGGGCTGGGAAATATGCAAGTAAAGCAAAGGCAATCCTTGTAAGAAATCCTTAAAAAAATTAAAATTAAAAAAATTTAAAAGAAAAATAACACACACATGCATGCACATACATACACATGCACACACATACATATACACAAAAAAAGAAAGACAAAATGCCTTGGAGGTTCAAGTGAGAAGAGCGAAGGTGAAGTGTAAATAAAGACTCTTATCAGACGCTATCCTAGCCTAAGAAGGATGATATCTTTAAAGTACTTAATTGTTCTATTGACAAGCAATGGGTATTTTTCCACTGACTTGATGATTATTGAGATTTTGGAATGCTATGAATTCAGAGTTTATGTTAGGTTAAGATAATGCTAAGAGATTAAGACAAAAGATAGATTTAAGAGTCAGCATCAGGGCTGGGGAGATGGCATACTTGGCAAATGCCCTGAGCTGGGGGCCACTCCTGGAACCCCAGCACCTGGGAGGCAGGGATGGAGGATCCCTGGGGTGCTGCCAGGCAGTCTAGCCAAATCAGGGAGCTCCTGGTTCTGTGAGAGACCCTGTCTCCAAAACCAAGGTGGGCAGCTCCTGAGGAAAAGTCACCTGGAACCAACCTCCACATGCACGTGTCCACGCCACGCACACAGCGATTTAGGGGAGAGAGGGGAAAGAGGCTGGACTCCAAACCTGGGAACTTTGCTGACATGCTAGTTAAATTTTTGCATGATAGCTGGTCACAAAGGAATCTACCAGGTCACTTTGTGGACAGTGAGCAGACGTCAAAGAAAAGACCCAGGTCAGACTCCTAGACAAGAGAGTTGAATAAAGACGGAGCTTGGAGCGGGATGGGGCAGCTGTCAATCTGGAAGGCAAAGCCAGAGAGGGGATGCTTTAGGAGCTGAGATTGTCTAGGTCATATGGGTCAGCAGCAGTGGGGTGTCATTGTCTGTAGACAAAGTGGCTCAGAGGAGTTAATGTCACCATCACGTTCAGGCTCCAGCTGAAGAGCGGGTGGAAAGACAACTGTCCTCTGACAGGGCAGAAGACAGGAAGTCAAGAAGGAGCAGGACTCTTAGACAACTCACGGATGAGTCATCGCTCTGCAGCTAAGAGTCATCAATATGACCCTTTCTTCTGACACAAAGGAGTCAAAGGAGCTGTCAGTTTAAAAACACCTTTTCCAATAACCGAGGCAGCAGTTCAAATCCTTGTAGGCATACCGCTTGATAGAACTGAAATGCATTTGCTGATGAATTACTGTGGTGAGATGTTTTACAAACCAGGGTCTCTGCCGTCTTGGCCAACACAGGGGAAGTAATGACCTCGATCCTTTCAGCCTTTCTAGCCCATGTATCACAGTCCCATTGGGTCCCGAGAAGTGTCCTATGACACAGGGTTGCTTTCATCTCACTATACATGGGATGGAGACAAGTTGCAGGGGTTTCAGAAACTCATCTACACAGCAAAAAGTGGCAAGTCACAGATCCCAGTTTCATATTCGTGGCTTTGTGGCTACGAAGGCCACGCTATGCTTCCTGTTGGGATTCCAGGAGTTTTCAAAGAATGTATTCTTTTTTAAAAATATTTTTATTTGTGTATATTTATGTGTGCCTACCATGAGAATGCCCGTGAAGGCCATAGGGACGGGATTCCCTGGAACCGGAGTTATGGACGGTTGTGAGTCACCAGATGTGGGTGCTGGGAACTGAACCTGGGTCCTCTGCAAGAGCAGCAAGTGCTCTCAACTACTGAGCCATTGCTCCAGCCCCTCGAGTACTTAAGTAGTCTTCTTTTTATGCTTGTTTGTCTTACTGTGAGGCTGTGGAGGAAGTGGACATTGATACTGCTATCTCTACAACAGGCGAAGAACTTAAGAATTTGCTTATCGGTACATGGTTGGTAACGAGGAACTTAAAGTTCAAGTTTCCTGATTCCACTTTATTTTACGGTCTTCTAAAGCACTGCATTTGCAAACATTAACTTTGTGACCAAAATTAATGTCTTGGAAGAAACTACTGTTACTCTTAAAACTGTTAAAAAAAATCTATTCTTTCTGAAAATATATTCTTTCCAGAAATCACAGCACTACGGAAATAAATCATCTGAGATTCTGTCTTAGGAAATATAGACGGCAGTTAAAGTAAAGCCCTCGAAAAAGTAGCCGCTTTCCCTCCATCACTTCACTTAATCTTCCTGGGAACACACTGGTATTTACTCATCCCAAGAGAGTGTTGAACTGTCTGGACTCCAAGAGATACCACGATAAGGCTTTAGGTCCCTCACTATTCCTCGTTGTGGGAGCAAACTGCCAGCATGCCGCAGAAACAGCTCTTTCCTTGCTCTTAAAATGGCAATGAAACAATCAATATTCAACAAGTTTAAATTAGGGAGCGGCAATAAAGAATTCTTTCCTTTCTTAAAGGGATGGGTTCCCTCGGCAAGATGTGGAACACTGCAGTCTCCAGACAACAGGATCAGAGAGGCTAACAACGCATTTGAGAATTTAGCAAAAGTAGGTGAGTTTAAAGTGACGTAGATGCCCAACTGAAGATTCTAATTGTATCATTTCCAATTCCCAGCCTTGTAACAAAAGACAATTATGAAAAAAATACATAGCAGTATGTATAACACACACACACACACACACACACACATACACACACAGAAGTGGGGAGGGAGGAGAGAGGAGCTATGATTGATAGATATGGTGAAGATTCTTCCCTCTCTTTTTATTAGCAGAATTTCATGTAATGTAATACATATAGTCAATAAAGACTGTTTCCTTAAAACTAGAAAACAGTATCTCCAACAGAATGATAATAGATAAGGTAGATGAATCACATTTAAAAAGTTAAATTTGCATAAAAATTTACATCATGTTAATCAGTAGAAGTGATAAACATTACCACTGAAATCTACCCAATGACTTTATAGACATACACAGGTGCCAAGGATCCGAGTGCAACCGATTATGACTAGTAATAATCAGATACATATAGATGAGAAATGCATGTGCCAACATCTCAGTGTTATTATCAAAAACAATGAGTCTTTCTGTAAGAAAGAGTATATTTTAAAATGAAATGGAGATCTTTTTTTTTTGTCTTTTTGAGACAGGGTCTCCCTGTAGCCCCAGCTGTCCCAGAACTCACTATGTGGACCAGGCTGGCCTTGAATTCACAGGGATCTGCTTGCCTCTGTCTCCTGAGTGCTGGGATTAAAGGTGTGCGCCCCCACGCCCGGCCTGAGATTTTTTTTCAAAGCTTAAAAACTCACTCAATTTTATGTCTTAAAAGACTTATATTGAGTTCAATATTGTATAACTGTATTAATTCAACAGTGAACCTAAAAATTTTATAGCCACGTTTGAAAAAGAGGTATCTTTGCTCTGAAAATGGTTATTGAGTATGTTAAAGCTGTAATGAAATGCTTCTAAAAATTTTTTTAAAAAGTTAAATTTCATTAACTGTGTAATAGCCTGTGTGCATATGCATGTGCCTGTATGTGCCATGATGTACATGTGGGAGAGGGTGAGGCCGGCTTTCAGGGGTCAGATCTCTTCTTCTACCATATGGGTTCTGGGGATCAAACTCAAGTCATCCTGCTTGGCAACAAGCAACTTTATCAGCTGAACCAACTTGTCAGCCCTGAAACATGTTTTTGAGTTAGTAATTCTTGAATGCAAATCCCATCACTTCTATTTACAGCTCAGTAGATCGTAAGTGAGTTATTTATCTGAGAGTCAGGCTTCTGTTAATGTGGGCGGGGGGCTCACTAAGTTTTCTGGGTGATTATAACAATTAATTGTGACAAGGGGCACGAACTCTCCAGAATCGTTAGTTCCCATTTTCCTCTTTCTCCTGTGATAGTGGACAACGAAATGGAAAACTTTTGCTGATGTTAGTAAGCTGTCAACTCAGTTCCAAGGCAGAAGGTTTACATAACCACACAGACTCCAGGAACTGTTAGTGCTGTTGTCTCCCAGACGAGAAGTGCTCACAGTCATGTGGAACACGTTGTACACTTGCTTTCACGTCCTTGGCCAACATTTCCAACTCAAATAGCAGTGGTTGGCTGCCCACACTACCCGCTGCAGGCAGCTGTGTTTTAGTTGAAGTCGTCAAACAGTTGATGTCTGCTGAAAACTAGAAACCAATCTTTTCCTGTTTAAGTTCTTAATTGCACCCATTTGTACTAAAATGACCCAAATGTACATGCCTTGACCTTTCACAGGAACTGAGGTTTTTAAACTCACTACCAATCAGGAAATATCTGTGAAAGATTTAAGAACCATGTACAGGCTGAGGAGGCGGCTCAGGGGATCAAGTGCTTGCCTTGCAAGGATGAAGACCAGAGTTTGGATCACCCAGAGTCCATGCAAAAACCTTGGCAAGGTGGTATGTGCCTGTGATCCCAGCACTGTGGTGGCAGAGGCAGGAGGTCCCCTAGAGCTCATTGGCTAGTCTAGCCACATGGTGAGGCCAGGTTCAGTGAAAGGCCCTGTCTCAAAACATAAGATGGAGAGAGACAGAGGAAGACCTGACATTGGTCTGCCTTTAGAGGTTAGCTGTACCCCGCCTTGGCTCCATCTTAGACGAGTCTATCTCTACTTGCTTCCTCAATTTTGTTTTGTTCTATAAACTTAAAAGAACTACCTGCAAAGAGATGTGCTCCTTTGTGTTCTTTGTGTGTAAGGAGAAAGGACAAACTGACTCCACACTGGTGCAGTTGTGAAGCCACGATTCCTGCCCGAAGTAGAGTGAACTGGCCCCAATTAGCCCAAAGTTGAAGAAGGAAAGGGTTGGGGAGGTGCAATCCCAACCAGAAACATGCAAGACGACTCTGTGTTCCTAGATACTGGAACCGATTGAAGGGTTCAGAGACTGGGTTCCTGGCAGCCCCATCCTCCCTGATACTACTATATACACAGAATAGTCTAGAGCACCTCCCTACACCAGTGCATTCACACACACACAAACACACACACACACACACACACACACACACGTGCGCATGCACACAGGCACGCACGCACACATGCACACACGGTTCTGCATAGCCTGTTTCAGAGTTGTCTACCAGCACTCTCTGGGTGGCTTCTGAATGAACTGCCTGTCAGCAGATATTCTAAGACACGCTCTTGTGTCTTCATGGGGATGAGGGGGTCCAAGGCAGCATGGCTTGTTCAGTGTGGTACAGAAAGGTGGAGGCCATGGCCTGTGCGAGGCTCAGCAAGTCCACAGAGCTCTGCCACTGTCTGCATGGCCTCAGAGCCCTTTCTTTCCCACACCTGTTACTGAGCACAGCTAGCCCAGCACCACAGCCAGTCCAGCACCCTCTCCACACCTGTAACTGAGCACAGCCAGCCCAGCACCCCTCTCCACACCTGTAACTGAGCACAGGTGTGACACAAAGGTGGCAAAGGGAGAGCATCTCTAGTTTTCTAGTATTAGGCTGAAGAGGAACCTCTCAGTGAACTGGAAGATCACCCTCTCCCCACTGAGTTAGGCTGGGTGGCCAGTGGTTTCCTGGCTGGGGATCTGCTTGCCCCTGCTTCTGCCCCATTCCCCCAGTGCTGGGGGTTGCAGACACAGGCAGCTATATTTGGCTTTGTATGTGGGTGCTGAGGATGTTTGATTTTTGTTTTGTTTTCTGTTTTTGTTTAGGGATTTTTTTGTTTTTTTTTGAGACAGGGTCTTTCTGTAGCTCCAGCTGACCTGGAACTCACTATGTAGATCAGGCTGGCCTCAAACTCACAGAGATCCGCCTGCCTTTGCCTCCCAAGTGCTGGGATAAAAGGCATGTGCCACCACACCCAGCTCTTGGTTTGGTTTTTTGAGACAGGGTCTCCCTGTGGTCCCAGCTGGCCTGGAACTCTCTATGTAGACCTGGCTGGCATGGATCTTACAGAGACCCACCTGCTGGAAATAAAGATGTGTGCCACCGTACCTGGCAGTGCTGGGGATTTGAACTCAGACACCACAAGCACTCCTATTCATGGAGCCATCTTCCTGGCTGGAGTTTGGAATTGTGTCTTAAAGGAAAGCAAATGTCCACCAGCAAATCAAGGGCTGTGGGGAGTCCATAAGGGCTGGAGGGTGCAGAAAAGCAAACTGGCTCCAAGAAGCCATGAAGCAAAGTGTCAGACTCAGAGTGCAAATGGGAGCCAGAGGAGATGGTTGAGCAGGGCAGGGGCACTCAGTGAGGAGCCAGGCCACCCATTCTAAGTAAAGGCTCATATTCTGACATAAGCACTTTTTTCCCTGCCTACTTGTTACGTAGCTGCTTCTGTTTAATTATAATGAGCATTTGCTCAGCTATTTTACAATTAATCAGTCTGTACCTTTACATCATTGGGATGCTTCCCTAACAGTACAAACACACTGCTCATCCAAAGGACTGACAGTATCATAGAACACAGTGACCATGGGCTCCAGGCATTATGACTTCTCACTGTCCTACACACCACTGCACAGTATCCCCATCTAGAGCGTGACCACACACTCCCAGCGACAGCACATTTAAATCCCACACTCCAACCAGAGATCAGTGTTCAATGTATTCTATCCCTGTCCTTCACCTCCACGTGAGTTGCTTCATGGTTTTCGCCCTGCGTCACAAATCTGATCTCTATGCCATTTGTCTATGAACATCAGAAAGAGGGTCCAGCCAGAGAAACTGCAGGAGTGAGGGATGTCCGGCAACGGCTGGGAACCTTCCTGGTGATTAGAGCTGCGCCTGTCACCCTGATGGAATGCTGCCCCCCTCCTGATAATCACCGTCTGGCTCAGATATGTTACCCGAATTCGGTTTTACTGTGTAACTACTCTGCTAATTTATGCATCATTTTCTTGACTGCTCACTCTTTCAACACTAACCCAGTGTAATTTAGTACTTTAGTAAAACTTCCTCAGGAAGATTATAACAATTTTAGTGATTGTAAACCATCTAGGTTTAGCAGATGCTGATCATCTACGGGACCTACGACCTGGAGGATTTGTGTCTAGATGTGATTTAATGTGCTCCTTGCCCGTTTCCAGCCCCATTTCACATTTGTGACTTACAGACTTTCAAAGGAACATTTCTTTTCAGAATGTTTTGTACTAAGTGATTGTAAGCAGGCTAAACATTAAATAGGTAAATATATTTGCTCTCTGTTTAGGGGGTGCTTGGTTTAAGTCTAGGTTCTTTAAAAAAAAAAAAATGTGTAAGGAAAGACATTTAAGTGTGCCTTTTGAATTCTTCCCCAGCCGTGTCCATGACAGAAGGCAGCTGTGGCCCTGGCTTTGACTGGATTTAAAGGCTGGTATTTGCCTCCAACTCCAAAACAGCCATCATTCTTATGATTCAGTCCTAAGGCTCTGTGCCTCCTCGGTGAACCCCACTTAACTGTCACCCTTAATGGGGGCAGCGCTTCACAACCCAATTTCCAGTGTGTCCATCTGTGTCCCCAGGGTGTGTGGCACACATGCATTTTTATCAGCATGCAAAGCAAGTGGCTTACTTGGATCAACTGTGACTGTTATTTTAAGGTCAGAATTTCGTGAATGAATATTTCAGGCATTTTAAAAAACACAAAGATTTTATATCAGTTCCCAAAGTATTTTTATGATGTAACATTTTTCATGCTCTATTAATCTCATTTTAAGTTGGAGCGATTACGCAGGGTGTACCACTCCAGAGATAATTTCTCTTGTGTTCGATGGAGGTTAAATGACTTGATGTCTTCAAAGAGAAGAATATTTATATATGCCAAAGAAATTCAAATCTCAGAATTGTCCCACCAATCCCTGTCTGGGTTAGGTGGCCAGATAATATGTAAGAACCCAATTAAATTTGAATTTCAAATAAACAATGAATTTTTTTAGTCATACATGTGTCCTGTGCAATATTTGGGACAGTTATACTAAAATATTATTTACTAATTGCTTATCTGAAATTCAAATCCAACAAAGCCTCTTCTATTGTGCTGACTTTGGCAACCCACTATCTGGGGACATCTGAATGGTGATCAACATGCCATTGCCTCCAAATTGTAGGTCTGTGCGATTCCCAAGGGGATATTTTTTCCTTGGGTATGTGCAGAAGTGGAGACTGTCCCACAGGCTAGTCTCAGAGGCCTCATGGAGCCATCTGGCTCTGGGACTAATGGAGCCAGAGCTGAAGACTAGCCAGCCCCTCTTTTAAAGTATGCTCAAAAGATTTAAAGCAACAAAAATAGAGCCCTTTGGGGCTGGAGAGATGGCTCAGTGGTTAAGAGCACTGGCTTCTCTTACAGAGGACCTGGGTTCGGTTCCCAACACCCACACGATGGCTTACAACCATCCACAGCTCCAGTTCTAGGGGATGCGACACAACACCCTCTTCTGACCTCTACGAGCATTGCACAAGGGCACACTTGCATGCAAGCAATACATTCATACACATAAAATAAAAATAATAAAATAATATTTAAAAAACAGTTCCCTTCACATAGTGGGTTCTTAATAAATTTTTGTTAAAAACTTTAGTGTTCATTAGCATCATTCAAGGTAAGTCTGAAGGTAAAACAAGATATCTTACAAATCATTCCCCTACATATCTCTGCTTTCTGCCTACATACTTACGTCCTCTGGAGGCCACTACAACTCCACCAGGTTCAGAGGACCTCCCACATCTCCCCAGATGTCAGCCATCCTTTCCCCAAGGAGAACCCTAGGTGGTGGCTCCCAGCACAAAACATGGACCCCAGAGTCAGACCAGCCCTAGTGTCAGATGCTGCTCTGCCTTAGCTCTGTAAGTCTCTGTGTCTTCTTTCTGTCCCTCATTCAAATGGTATTAATCAATGAATCGATTCAGGACACCGCGGAGCTGTGTTGGGGATCCTCTGAGAATCAGGAAAGCCTGAACTTCCTTAGATTTCTGTTTCCTTAGTGGTCCGGACATGGGGAGCGTCTGAGACACTGACTCACCACACACTTCCCGTTTACTCTTTATTGGTAATTCGCTACCTCTTTATTCTTCTCTCAGTCATCAGTGAGGAAGTTGCATAACTTAAAAGCTGAGTGGGAGTCTCTTGATTGCGATCTGAAGGCATACCTATGATATAACCTTATGGTAACTTTTAAGAGATGTGATGGAAAATGCTTTCATAAATATAAAATACAAACAAGATGATTTTCTGGCTTTTGGGAACCTGCCCGAGATTGGCGTTTAATAGTTAAATCATCCTGTTGAATAACAGAATGATTTTGCTAATGTCAGGATGTCATACAAGGGTCAAGTTCATCCTCATTTTTTGTTTTTTTGTTTTTTTTTGTTTTCAAAAAGAAAAAAGAAACTCACCTAAATTCAAAATCCTTTCTATAAAAATCAAAAGGAGAGTAGCTTAGTGGCACCCTGGCCATTTGTTCTCAACACCGCACCACAAAGCTGTCAGATTTGGGTCATTTTTTGGTATCAGAACACTGTGCCTTCTTCACAAAGGGCATCCAGTGAGTATTTGTCAGTTCAGTCAACGAACAGCTATTACAACAGCAGTGTTTTCTGAGCTCCAAGGAGATATATTACCCTCAGATATAGAATCTTTGTGGATTTTCTTTTCCCTTACTGGTAAAATCCAGTGACTTTCTTAAAAGCAGACTATTTCACAGTGAGAAATAGTGATTTATCATAACGTAATGCCAGCTCCAGCAAGCTGTGATATAAACTAAGGGGGTTGAAGGAGTTTGGTGGAGTTCATAGCTTCTGATTATTTAGACTTAAAACAATTGACCTTGCTGTCTATGCCATTAGCCCTGAGGAAGGAAGTGTTCCAGGTTCCCACTTATTTTTCTCTTTAATTGATAACTTGAAAATCATTCCATGCCCCTCAGGACTCAAGAGACAGCTCTGGGCTTTTCCCTCTGCATCTGGGCTGGCTTCATGGACAAACTCCCATTTGTGGAGTCCTTCAGTGTGACGGATCTGCTGTGTCCTCTGCTCTGTTAGGAGCGGTGTGACAGTGCTAGGCCAGGCTGTACCTGAAGTGGGAGCCCCCACCTTTAACATTACTACCGAGGGACCAGCAAGCCACACTGTTTCAATGACAAGGATGAAGAGCCACATAAGGAGCTGCATGGCGGTCATCCTCACCACAAGCCTCAAATCCCAGTTGCACGCTTTGCTTCCGTGGACAAGGGGAGACCCGAGCGCAGTTCTGTGCACCCACCTATTTAATTTCGTGCCCTCCGAAGGTCTCTGGAGTCTCGGGATGCTCGGGTGAACAGCTAAAATGTTGCCCTTTGCAGACATGAAGCGCAGGGCAGGGCGACGGGCTGGGCCAGGTCTCCTCGCAGGTGGCTCGACCAGAGCTAAGCCTCTTCTGCAGAGGCTTCTGCGCTGTTTCCAAGGCATCAATCCCACGTCTCACATCGTCCTTCCCACTTTCCGCCTCCACCTGTCGGACTTTCATTGCCCAGTCCCACCTCAGTCTGCCACGTGATCCTGCTGCAGAATGGGGCTCAAGGCAGAGCCCCGGGAAGGGCCTTCCTGTGCGGGCCAGAGCGAATGCAAAGACCCTCAACGCCTCCAAGAGCAGCTCCTCGGGGCTCCCAAGGCTTCCTCGATTGCCACCCACCGGTGCATGAAGGGTCCTGCTGTTCCCAACAGGTGCTCTCTGTGCCAGAAGGTCTTGCCACGTGAAATGACAATCCCTGAGCCTCCTGAAGGTAATCCTATGTAGGTCTAGGAGTGACCTGTGTGTGCAGACTCTCTGGAAACTTAACGGCTCATGCCAGCCAGAGTTTTTTCATTATTTTTATAAAACTATGCAAAGACATGATTAAATTTTGAAAGAATCCCATTTTACTTCATTCAAATAATTTAAAAGTTTTATATACTTTGAAGTTTACCTTTCATTTTGCAGAGTGGTAGACTTAAGAAAAATAACTTGTAAACCCAAGAAATAATTTTTAAATTTCATGTTTGTCTAATTTATATTATGTGATAATAGTCAAGTTGTGTATATTTTGAATAATATTTTACTTTTTGTGGTACTGAGGATTGAACTCAGGGCAGGTGTTCGACCACTAGACTATATCCCCAGCCCACATTTCACTTTTAATATTTTAGACTCAGAAGTTAGATCATTGGTGTCAATAGAAAACAAGTTTTATGAGGAGATCTTAGCTATAACAGCCTCATTATGGATTGGTCCAAGATGAAGATTAAAAGTAAGCTAAGGGGGGGGGGCTGATTAAGAGCACTGTGGCTCCTCCAGAGACCCGAGCTTAGTTACCAGCACCCACATGAGGTGACTTACAACCACCTGTGCCACCAGCTCACAGGATCTGACACATTCTTCTGGCCTCCACAGCAGCAAGCACACACATGGCATAAACACATCCACACATACACAGAAAAAAATAAAATAAAATGAAACCCAGGTGGAACCCAGGAACATGCCTTTAATTCCAGTATTCCATAGGCAGAGGTAGGTGGAGCTCTGTGAGAGTCTGGCCACCCTGGTGAGTTCTAGGCTAGCTGGGGCTACAGGGAGACCCTGTCTTAAAAACAGCAATAGCAATAACAATAAATAAATTAAAAAATATACAGATTAAGTAACATTAATTACATGTGGCCTAATTTTATTACTAATGGGAATATCACCAACCCAATCAGAGACTAACTGGATGTGCACCATGGTAAATAATCCCAGTCACCATGGTTCCTGTAGTGACTTTAGGAATCATTGTTTTCCATACATTTCTGGACTCTCATTTTGAAAATCTGTTTGTTCAAGAGGATGACAAAACACGCTGTATCTAACCACTAGTTTGCCTGATGTATAACTTTTTCCTTTTTTCTCTCAAGACATATAACATTTGGGCCTCCATCAGACTTGTTCAGAATCCTCAAAATGTGAGGAGCAGATGTGCCCAGATAGCTCCTTTTTTGAAAGCCTGCAGTAGTCCTGATCTTCCCAACTATCTCCTTGTGGTGCTGCCAAAATGGATTTTCCCCTAGTGACCTACACTACTCACAATTGGTAGTTAGGTTTACGGATAAAAGAGTAAGAGACACAAACATAAATTCTTTAATCTTTGGGGGCTGGAGAGATGGTTCAGCGGTTAAGAACACTGGTTGTTCTTGTAGAAGATCCAGGTTTGAATCCCAGCCCCCACATGGCAGCTATCGACTGTCCCTAACTCCAGTCCCAGGGGATCCGACATCCTCTTCTGACCTCCGCAGGCATTGCACAACACGGGCGCACTTACCTGCATGCAGGCAATACACGAATACACATAAAATAAAAATAATAAATAAAATTAAAAAAAATTTAAATCAAGTTTTTAAAGTTTTTTAACTAACCCATTGGTATCTTTAATATGCTCCCCACACTTTCACCATGGTTCCTCCAGGAGACCTACACTGCCCCAGATCCATACTTCTACCCTCATAATATTATCTGTTTGAATGGCTGCTCCTCTTCCAAGCCCCCTGCAAAGAGCACATCCCCCAAGATGTCTTCTCAACGGCCAATGAGCTGTCCTATCTGTGCTTCCAGGACACTCACCCGTCACTGTGTTACAAAGCACAGGACAGTGGATCAGACACACAGTCCTGGGTATGTGTCTCTGTCTCTTTTGTAGTCCACTTCTTTGGGATAGATTGTGTCTTTTTTTTTAGCCTCTGCACACATTTGTAACAAGCATAGTACTTACAAAGAAGTTACATCCAGCTACTTTAAATTCAAGTTTGTTGGATCTACTTTAGAGGAAGAAGAATAAAGTCGTTACTTTTTTTTTTTTTTCTTGGTCTTTTTAAGATAGGGTTTTCCTGTAGGCCCAGCTGGCCTGGAACTCACTCTGTAGACCAGGCTGGCCTTGAACTCACAGAGATCCACCTGCCTCTGCCGCCTGAGTACTGGGATTAAAGGCATGATCCACTATGCCCAGCTTCAAGTCATTTCTTAAAACAAAACAAAACAAAAACCTATGCATTCTTTTTTTTCATGACTAAATACTTTTGTTTTGCTTTCAAATGGCATCACACACAGTCTAAGACAATTGACTGATTTCCAGGAAAAGCACTTTGTTTAAAAGCACATCTCATTGACAAACTGAACACTGTAAAACACTGAGCCATTTACAATAGATGATTTATGTAAATATATTGGAAGAATTTCAATGCATAAATATTCTAGAGATTTCTAGTGTCCAAAAATCTGCTGCTTCTCCCTTCAGAGGTTAGACACGCACTACCCTCGAGCGTAGAACTGACAGAGGAGACCCCTCAGAAACAGAGGCCGTGGTAGGCCACAAGGGAGACTTGAACATAAGATACAAGGCTTTCTCTTGGGTTTGCTTGCCGTTGGGAAGCCTGGTGCCACTTTCTTGATGAAAAGACCCACATGCTCAGGATCCTGTCAATGGCCACCCTAGTAGACTTGGAGGCAGATCCTCCAGCCTCACTTAAGCCTCACTATGGCAGCGGCCTCAACAGACAGCTTTACTAAGTCCTTAGCAATCAGATGAGGTAACACTAGCTGTCACACACTGCCAAGTCTGGAGGTTTAAGCATTATCCACAGTAGATAGCGGATACAGATAGGATAGTACGTTGTGAGACTTCTTGCTGTGTGTAGTCCCAATTTTCACTCTATGAGCCCTGATCTCTGAAATCAAGACAAAAACTAAGTTGGTTGCCAGGAACCTGCCACCTTAACCACCTTCATGTGATGGCAGTGGGTGTCATTGTCATTTGCCAGTAACATATTTAGCAAATGCTTATTGGTTGTCTCTATCAGCCAATCACTGTGCTAGGTCTCGGGGATTCCAACACAAGACACACTTCATGTTCCAACACTTCCCATTTACTCACTGGAAGGACTGGGGCTTGAGGTCAGTCAGGGACGCGCTTGTTGTGTGAAAAGTTTTTTAAGAAGTTAAATTTTATGATGGAGTAAGAATGTGAATAGAATTTAAGAAAGACTTGCAGGTAATTACAGTTTTAACAAGTAGAGTCCTAAGCACTGTGAAGCCTGACAGTTTCAGGCTTCTAAGCCTTTTGGTAATGGGTCTCAGGGTGGGTGATGACTAGAATTCCGTGAAATGGTCTGTTTGCCTATAAGAGCAGTCACTGCCAATAACAGCATCCTCAGGGATGAAGGACAGTGACATTAATGGCAAGAAAAATATTCCATTAGTAAAACATCCCCTAATTAACACTAATCTGCTCCCTGGAAGAGCTGCTTGAGAGGAAAGAGCTTCCCTCCCCCACTCCATGCCAAACCTCTGAGCTTTAATTTGGAAAATTTTCCATTTAGATTCAAGGACTATTAAAAGGCTTCACTGAGCAAAAATTTAAACTCAATCTATTTCAACACTCAGATAACATGTAAGATGTGGTCTTTTGTCAAGTCCTAATTGAGCATATGGGTTGAAATTAATTAAAATTTTCTATCTTCTGAATTGACTTCTACCATCTTTCTGTTTTTCTATGATAAAAATGCATTTACTTAAGTAAATGATGGCATACAATCTTAGAAACTGTTACACAACATGATGGATGTGGTCCTTGCTCCTGTAAAACCCCTGAGTTCAAATCAGATAAAAATCACCAGAAAATAGATACATTGAAATTACATAAAACTAATGAGAGTATCTTTATGTCAATCCATTTGGGAAATTTTAAGTTTAATCGGTGGGTCTGAAACACAATAAACATGACAGGTCACACAGTTACAAAACCAGTTATGCAATCAGTTATGTGTGACTTTGACATGTGTTTTACCTTTCTTGTGTTCAGTTTCCCCCTGGGTAAAATGGAGATGATGGTGGTAACACCCACATATGGTTGTCCCATGTTTAAATGAGAAAACACATACAATGTGTTTAGCTTGAAACCTGGCGCACAGTGTGGTGGTGTTATTATTGTCTCTGTCCCCAGCAAAGAATGCATTACAAACTCTACCCTCGGTGTTCAGGCAAAGAGGAAGGACTTGTGGAGTCAACACCACTAGGCTTCAGGGCAGCTGAGTCTGGTCTGGTCGCTTCAAAGAATGCATTACAAACTCTACCCTCGGTGTTCAGGCAAAGAGGAAGGACCACCACTAGGCTTCAGGGCAGCTGAGTCTGGTCTGGTCGCTTCTTTCGTTTTGGTCCCCTTTGGCCAGGCCCCGCCCACCGCATCAGCTACTTTGAGCCCCGCCATCATCCCCAGGTTGTTCTTGGTAGCCTATTGGTCTCTGCGAGCACAGCCTTGATGCACATTGCTTTTCTCCTTCACCAAAGCATGGGATTCCCAGGATTGGAGTCGCTCTGAATGCTGGGCCAGAGACTGAAGCTCCTCGTCGTCCTCTAAACACCGTCCCAGGCAGCCCTGTCTGTGCAATTCTCTTAGTTCCTTCCTGCTCTAGTAAGTAGAAAAGGGATGGCTCCGGCAGTCCCCGCACCCCACGGGCCGAACAGTCATCAACCCTGAGGGAACCTTCAGTCAGGGGAGACTCAGGCTTGCTCAGTCATCTGGTCCAGACCAGACCAGACCAGACTAGACAAGCCTAATTTGCCGAAAGGTCCTGGCTCCCTGACCCTCATGTGTTCATCAAGTCTTAGCAGTGTGACCATGAATTCCATTGTGGTGAAGCTGCCGCTGGCTGGCCAGGGGCCGTGGTCTGTAGCTGTTCACAAGGAACTTGGAAGCCCGCCGTCTCAGGCATCCCAGGCGATCGGCACCCCAGGCGATAGGCTCTCCTTTATGCAACCATTTTCATTTATTCTCTTGTAAAGTTGTCTTTGATAGCTTTTAAATGTATGAATGATTTTCTGAAAATACATCTCCTTCTAGCTGAAAAGTAGATGTTCTTTATTCTCACGTCTCCCAGGTGTGGCCTCACAGACTACAGAAGTGAAGAGCTTTTTACTGAGTTCAGAGTTTAAACAAAGAGAAAAAAGAAAGCAGTTTCTCAGCAGAAAAATGCAACAAAGACTTTACTTCTTACCAAATAACTTAAGAATGTCTGAACAAAAACATCCAAACCTCGCTAGTGCCAAAATTTCTCAGATAAGTCAAGAGAGGAGAAAAACAGTGTAAACCCAAAGCAGCCAGAAATCTACGGATGGAAAGAGAGAAAACAGGATGTAATGCGCATGTAGATGCCGGTCATTTGAAGAATACACTGACAGGAGTGTCCTGGGAGTACCTGTGATGCATGGGTGTGTTTTCTACTAAATGTTGTTTGGAAACAATCAGTAGGTGAGCCCCTGCAGACCCACCCCACTCTCCTCCAGGAACTCTTCCAAACTCTGGGGCTTCAGGCGGCCCTTGGCACCCCCACTGTCTACCTAGCTGCAAACTCCATCAGGCGCCTCTTATGTATCAGGTCACAAAGCAATCCAGCTGTGAGCTGGTTCTTCTCACACAGGACGCAGGACGGCAAGGCTCATGGCTATAGAAATAAAGATTTGGATCTCCCTTCTCCTAAGTGCCTGCCACCGGGCCTTGAAGCCATAGGAATGGATTGACTGGCTTACCAATCTACAAATGTTTTCTCCAAACCAACAGAGACTATAAATCTGAAAGAGCGCTGCTTCCTATTACCATGAAAAAAAAAACGAGAGCCCTCAACAGCAGAATTTTTCAGTTATTTAGGGTGCTTATTCATTTTGTGAAGCCACAGAACACTCTTCCTGATGCACAGAAAGCTGGTCGCTTGGTGTTTACTTTCACTTAACTTTCTGTGTTGCAGAACCACAGATGGGTATCAAAGGCAGGAAGGTGGCTGTAGATACGGGAAACAGAAGCTTATTTGCAGAATTTTGATGTCCTAGAACCAGTGAAATCTTTTCTTAAATAGAAAAGTATCAAGTTTAGGATACAGATGTTATTTTTATCAGCAGTTAGCATGTTTTCAGAATTGTTACCCTTAATAGAATAGCCTGAAAATTGAAAAAAAGGGAATTTTAATGAAATATGGACTTAGTTAAAAAAAAAAAACCAACAAAATATGGGTGCTCTTGGTCCCATTTTTAGAAAATAAATCCCGAGTATTTGGAATATGGAAGATGACTATGGATCGATCGGGTCTGGAATAGTCTACCCCGAGATGACTATGGATCGATCGGGTCTGGAATAGTCTACCCCGAGATGACTATGGATTGATCGGGTGTAATGGATCGATCGGGTCTGGAATAGTCTACCCCGAGATGACTATGGATCGATCAGGTCTTGAATAGTCTACCCTGAGATGACTATGGATCGATCGGGTGTGGAATAGTCTACCCTAAGATGACTATGGATAGACCAACGAAATTTGTGCACACTTTCCCACTTTACAAAAATACACTAAAATTCATTAATAGCTTTTACAAAAAATTCTCTCTTCTCACATGTTTATATATATTTTATACAGTTTTACATCTCAATTCAAATGTAATATTTTGTTTAATGCTTTTAAGAAAATGTACATGCTATATTTTCTTTATTTAACAATTTGAAATTATGTTTATTTGTGTGTGAGTGGGGGATGTGCATGTGTGGGTCAGAGCGTAACTTGTACCCCTTCGATCACATCATTCCCAGGGATTGAACTCAGGTCATCGGACTTGGTGGCCTGCACCTTACCCAGTGAACCACCTCACTGGCCCCATTTTTTCAGTGGCTTATATGTTTCCCCTCAACTTCATGAAATGAAGCAACGAAACGCTAAAGGGCAGGTTACATGTGGGGTTACTTTTCAGTCTCTTCTGTGCAGAGATGAGGGGTAGAGATGGGTTAAAGAACAGACAGATGTCAGATGAGCTGTGCACCAGCATCCAGGGTCAACTGCTCCTGGATTTCCTGACTTCCCAGGTATCCCACCTCACATTATGCTGATTCCTTGTTGGCAGCCAGGAGACCTGTAGCGGCTCCAGATTCCAATTTCATCTAGACACTTCTTTGGGGGTGATTCTCAAGAGACCAGAGGAAGCTGCTCACAGTCGTGACCTCTGTCTGGCTGATGAAAGCCTCAGCTCTGTGCCCACAGGGCCTTGCCGTGGATCACCACACTCCCTCCACACTTCCTTCCTCATTCAGTGTGCTCATGGCCATGTGAGATCACTGAGCGCTTAGGTCCTGAACTGCACGTTCCCATGTTTAGTGAATCAGGAAACAGTGAAGCACGTGTCTCGTGACATTCTCATCTGAGCATGAGTATCCAGTAACAAGTGAACAGACATGGTTGGAAAAGAGGCTGAGGCTTTGATGGTCTCAGCTGGTGTTTAAGGTAATCTGTAAGCCAACCTGTGTGTCTGTGTGGATTTTAATCATTATACCTCTCTGCATGAAAAGTTTTCCCAAGTCCCACAGGTAAAATCTGATTGTCTTTAGTGCCCCACCATCGGTCCCAAGGACAGCACCCAAAACACTTTAAACATCTTGCTTTCAACTGTAAAGTCCTTAAGGAAAGGAACTTTTTCTTCTTTATCTCTGAAAACCTATGAACCTTAACAGTGCTGGAACATGGGAGATGCTTGATACACTGATTTGTTTATTTAAAAAATAAA
>NW_008353597.1:1529361-1567975 GCF_000622305.1 Nannospalax galili | reverse complement strand
TAAATGTTTATATTTATTTATTTATTTATTTATTTATTTATTTATTTATTTATTTATTTTTGCAGTTTTTGAGACAGGGTCTCCTTGTAGCCCCAGCTGTCCTGGAACTCACTATGTAGACCAGGTTGGCCTTGAACTCACAAAGATCCGCCTGCCTCTGCCTCCCAAGTTCTGGGATTTTATGTGCATGAGTGTATTGTCTGCATGTGTGTAAGTGCACTCATGATGTGTAATGCCCAATACATGTTTGTGTGGAGTATGTTATTAAGGATTTTACACTAGAGCTGCAGAGATAATCTATCACTTTACCGAGTGGCACTTTCCATAGGTGGTAAGGAAGGCAATGGTAAGTGTTCTGAGGCCTAGGATGACAGGCATGAGACGCCCATGCGCATCTGAGCACAGATTATTTTTTAAATTAACTGAGAAGCGCTGGGCCATGGCTCATTTGGTAAGTGTTTGCCACACAAGCAGGACCTGAGTTCAGATACTCAGTACCCCAGGAAAAAGCTGGGTACAGTAGCACACCTTTAACCTCAGAGCTGGTGAGACAGGAACAGGCAAATTTCTGAAGCTCTCTGACCATACAATTTAGTCAAATTAGTGAGTTTAGAGAGAGACCCTGTCTTAAAAAATAAAGTGGAGACACATCAACTAAGAGTAAGAACAAACCAGCAGCTAGTCAGCTATATTTAAAACCTAATATTAAGTAATCATGACAGGGACTGGGGAGGTGGCTCAGCAGTTAAGAGCACCAGCTGCTCTTGCAGAGGACCCAAGTTCTGTTCCCAGCACCCACATGGCAGCTAACAACCATATGTAACTCCAGCTCCAGGGGATCCAACACCGTATTCTGACCCCTGTGGGCATTGCACAACATGGGTGCACTTACACACATATAGGCAGTATACTCATACACATAAAATAAAAATAACAGTAAAACATTTAAAAAAAACCATGATGGTTGGGGGCTGGAGTGATGGCTCAGTGGTTAAGAGAACTGGCTGCTTTTGCAGAAGACCCGGGTTTGATTTCCAGCACCCACATGGCAGCTAACAACCTGTCATTCCAGCTCCAGGGGATCTGACACCCTCTTCCTCTGCAGGCACTGAATGACATGGGCGCACTTACATACATGCAGCCATAGATAGCATTCATACACATAAAAATAAAAGGTATCATGACAGTTGGGAAGACAGTTGGTCACTTGTGAGATCACAGAAAGCCACAGAGTAATCATTTAGATCAGCACCTTCTCTGGGAGAGTAAGTTAGAAAGCAATTTCTACTGTGTTCCATCCCTCAGAAGGACACAAACCATCCAATGATGTGCACAGGTATATCCTTAGAACAAAGACATGCATCACTCTTGCTCTAATCTTTGGAGTACTCAAATCATTTGACCACCACCCCAACTCTATCTTCACCAGAAGCACTGGTGGTCGCAGCTGGTTGACCTGTAGCCAGGTGAGATGGTAGCCTGAGGGCTTGGGTGTGTGGTGATACTCAACAGTTACTCTTCCCATTGGGATCTGATGAGCTAGCATCGTCCTCAGCCTGGTTGATGGAGCAACACTCCAGAGACTGTGCTTGCCTGTCTGAGGGCCAGAGTTTGACTTTAACAAATTCCTGTGTGTGGGTGCTTGTGGTCTTCCCTCAGCATAGCATCTTTTTTGTGCATGACCCATAAGCCTTTTCTTCAAAAGGCTGCACGGATTATGTGCTTAACACTGCTTCAAACCACTAGAGAGAGATCCGAGATAACATATAATCAAGTGAGGAATGTTTTGGCATAAACTGAAGGTGCTATAGAAATTCTGAGAGTAAAGATCTTTGTGGTAGGGCAGCTTTATAAAGGCCTGTGGTCCGAGGGGAGGACCTGGGTCCTGGGCAGGAGAAGTTAGGCAGAAAAGAAGGAAGGACCTGGATCTGTGGAGATCAGAGAGCTGTCTCATGCTACGAGAGCTCTGCATCACTGACCAGATCAGCAAATCATCTGTTTATACGTGCTTTGGATCAGAACCTGGCATTGATGAGGAAAAGTGAGAATGTGTCTTCATCTCTAAGACCGGAATTGTCAATGTTAACAGAATAAAAACACAAAATGAGATCCAACATAACAGATAAGCTCCTTAATTATGTACTTTTTTATTTTAAATTTTTACTAGCCTTGCTTTCTTTAACATGACTACGTTGAAAATCTTTGTATAGGTTGGAAAATTTGGAAAGGAGTGAATGCCAAACTCACAGTGACAGTGACAAATTTCATCCTATTGTTGAAGCTTGGTCGTATAGTTTTGTAAGTAAGTAATACTCAAAAATTAGAATAGACATATAGAATTATACTTTTTAAGACGAGTTTATGCTGTCACCCACACACTGAAAACACTTATGCAAACTTGTAAGGCCAACTGGAAAGGAAAAAGCAATAGTCACCAAGAAGCACACAAGCCTGCTTCTTGTAGGGCACTGCAATACAACTTACGATACTGAATTTGTTCTGGAGACTAATGTGATGGTAAGAAATTAGAGTGACTAGTTCCTAGATACAAAAATATCAAATAACTGCTCATCCAAATGCTCTCCAGAAATCTTTACAGATAGCTAAAACCAGTAATTCTCAGGATGCAGAGCTCACACTGAGGAAAGGTCCAGGTCATGTGCTTTCTCCATCTGTGATAATAGCCCAGCATAGGGGAAATCAGGCAGGGAACACACAAGAACAAGCTGTTTTCCTCCAGACCGACCCTGATGCATCCTCACAGGTCACATGGTCTCTGGTGCTAGGAAAGGAGTGATGTGAGGAACAGAGGAGCCAGGCAGAGAGAGACAGGAAGCAAGGGCAGTCCGCATCATCCTGGAGTGCTGGTGAGTGGGCTTGCTGAGCTAGGACTCAGCCCTCTCTCCATTCTTTGCCTAGGTCAACACCATCCACCCTCTCCGCCCTCTCCATTTTTCCATCCTTTCTTTAGTCTTGGACCAGGCTGGCCTTGAACTCACAGAGATCCTCCTGCCTCTGCCTCCTGAGTGCACAGCACTGCATCACTATGCTGGGATTAACGAGTAAGATAAAATAAATGCCCGGTGAGAAATGGAACACTTTCTAAGGGATCATTTGCTTCATTTGGAAGAACAGATTTGCCCTAGCTAAATTGCCCTGATCTAACTCCTGCATACCTTAGAATAGCAAACCCACTGCGCAGTTTTTGGTGGCTAAAGAGCTCCTCGTTCCATGACACCCACTGTCATAGCTGTTGTTATGCCCCTGACTCACTTCTCAGGGATACCTGCCTCTTCTTCTCTATCTCTGACACACACACACACACACACACACACACACACACACACACGCACATACTCCTGCATACCCACACTTGAAAACTTAATGACCTCTTGCTTTCTTAATGATCTGAGAGTAATTTTGCACAGAAATAGATCATTTAGGAAATCTTTGCTTCATTTTCATTTAATGTGAAGTTACAAAACTCTTGCTTGAATCACTTCTGAAAAAGGAGGTGCATATTCAAATTTTAAAGAAATTAGTCAAGTTACCAAGAACAGTGATTGCAGATCTTGGTTGTGAGTGTGTTTAATGTCCAAAAGGCACAGAGAATCACACATCTGGCATACTTAAGTAGAACAATAGTGACAAGAGGACAGTCTTGAAGGGTGACTCTTTAATACTTAAAAATCCTCATAAACAGCCTTCTCTCAGGAAAGCTATAAAAAGATTCAGTTTCGCCCGAGTCAGAGAAATTTTACCTAACTAACAGGACCCTCTGGATCTATGAAAAATTAACATTCTCCATGAAAGATCAAATTTCGATGTGACTCATGAAGCCTTCCAAGAAATCCCGGTTCATTTTCTCCCTTGATCTGTCTCTCATCAACTGTTTTTGTAGATAAAGTTTTATTGGAACATGGGTGTAGTGTTTTGTTTACATGCTGTCTGTGATTGCTCTGTGGCTTCAAGGACAGACCGGAGACATTCTGATATCATACATATGGTTCCCATAGTCTAAAATATTTACCGTCTGGCCCTTTGTAGAACAAGTTGGCTGACCCTTGACCTACAAGATTTCCTTCTTCCATTTCTGCTCCTGACCAAAGTCCGGATATCCGGGTTGTACATTCACTTTGCTGTCCTAGTAAAATTCCCTGTGACCTGGAATCAGAGATTCTTTCCTTAGCTTAGACTTCTTGTTTGTAAAATAAAGGGAGTTGGTTCCTTTCAAATATCCAACAACCAAGAAGCCCTCCCACCCTCTTGCTACCTATCTTGGCCATACCCCAGCCACAGACTGGAGAGAACAGGACGGCAGTGAAGTCTGTCCTGAGCAGGAGTACATCTGGCCACACTTTCCCATCACAGATGCCCTGCCCCACCTCTGCCAGAAAGAACACAGTTCTCTATGTGTCATCTAAGTGCGCCAAGAATGCTGCTTTTGATGCCAAGCCGATACCAGGGGACGTGACAGGATTCATCACAATCACAGGGCACTTGCGAGCTCCCGACAGAGACAAAACTTCCTTGCCTCAGTAGGAATTGGGAAGCTTGTTGTCAGAAACCTGCGTGTCGCTGCCATATTCTACATGGTACAAGTCCTTCCTTAGACATATGACATAATCCGTAGGTGAAAGATTGTCAGAATAGCAAGAATCATCTTGCTTCCAAAGTCCCTGCAAAGGCCAACGGACCCTTTTCCCAGTTGCTGTCTTGATACAATAAAAGATGTGAGATACTATGTTATCTTAAAAACAAAACCACCAAGGGCAGAGAATACACCAGATGTCAATGCAGCGATGACTTAAAACCCAAAGCTCTATTTTCTTTAAACATTTCCCATACACATTCTTTCTGCCTGGTAAATGAAAGTGTTGGGGGATGTTTTTTAGTCTCTGAAAGAGAAAAGATGGTCCCTCACTTTCCATAGAGGAGATCTTGATTGCGAACAAGCATTTATGGTTCATGGAATTTCAAAAGCTCAACAAATACTATTCACTTTAAAACATTATATTTCAAAACAGAAAGAAGTGGCCTTCAAGTGGAGCCACTTGAGAATTTTTACAAAACTCAAAGAGAAGTGACCTACAGATAACATTTTGAGCTTGGTTCCCATCTTCTCCATACACACCGTCTGCGGCACAGAGTGCTCTGTATTTCCCACACATTCTGGAGCTTGGCAGGGACCAGTGCTCTTGCTTAAGGGCTTTCTTTCCAAGAAAAAGATGCTGTTAAGTACCGTCTATCATTTCTGCAGGATCATCTCAAATCCCAAAGAACAGCACTCTCTGCTTTGAGTCAGTCTCTCTCTGTTTTCTCTCTCTCTCTCTCTCCCTCTCTCCCCTCTCTCCCCTCTGAACTGTATATTATTTTACAAACCAAGCATAAGCCAAAATGGATTTTTTTAAAAAAAGGTCTAAGCTGGCATATCTGCATCAGTCTAGGGAGTTTCAAAAGAACAGCAGTGATGTTAAGCTGATTATGTGAACTACATTTCTCCCTGGTTACCCCCAACACACACACACACGTACACACACACACACACACACACACACACACACACACAGTGCCTGCAACACACACACACACGCACACACACACACACACACACACACACACACACACAGTGCCTGTATATATGGAACTTTACCTTCTCTCCTTGACTTGTCAGTCTTCTCATCCTTTCGTGCCCATGTCTGTGATTTTACTCCTGTTTCCTCCCCACGCACCTCCTGGTACTGTGAGCATCCAGGGGGCTCATGAAAACTACTGGTTTGTTTTGAAACTCTTCCTGGATGACCTCAGCCCCTGTTGATCTCTACCTTCCTGAACTCCTTTGAGACTTACCGCCTAGCTCACACAATTAACACCTTGTTATCCTTGGCTCTGACAGCCTGCACCACATGATGCATCTCCTTTTTTATAATTGTTCCATGTTAGTTTCCTCTCCCTAATTAAACTGTTGGCTTCTTGTGAATGGGGCCTCTTCCATGATATTTAGCAAATTTCTAGGCACATAGTAAACAACCACAATGTACTTTCCTTTTTTTCTCAGTCAACGTAAGTTTTCATTTGCAAGTTGTGTCACGGGTGACACAAGCCAAACTTTTGTGGCAGAAGTAGAAACAGGGTAGAATAACTTCAACCCCACATGGGAATTGAAAAAAATAGGGAGAGAGTATTAGGGTCAAACGAACAAGCTCTTTTCAGTCATATTTATAGGACAGAGTGAGTATTTTAAGCAGAACTAATTGAGAAGCATATTTTACATATACTTTACTTTCAACAACAAGGTGATATTTAGCTAGTAGGTCAAGTACAGGTCAAATGATGACAAAACCGGGCAGTTCATTCGTTCGTTCGTGGATGTGACAGTCCTGTAACGAGGCTGCCTGTGCGTACAGCGTACTTGGAAGATGACATTCTTTTACAGCCTGTACAGCCTCTTTGTAGCTCACAGATTTCCATAGTTTATACTCTGCCCGGTACTTAGAATACTCCTAAAATGAAAAGAGTCTGTTCCACCGACGTTATCTCAACAAACACTTTGTTTGAATGCATCGTGACAACTCACACGTCTATTTTGACTAACAGCATCGACTGAGTTCATTCACTATATTGATAAAATTTGGAAAATCGTTCAGTGTCCTGCTTTTCTCTGCCTGTACGGACACAGCCTGATGCTTTCCAAGCCACTGAATTAGTGCCGAAGTGGTTAAAGGAGGTTTTGCACACACCACACTGGCTGCTGTTCTGAAGAGAATTAGAACTGAAATTCCCAGCTCTGGGGACAAGCAATTAGCACAGAGCTCTAGTTGTTAAGCCATAGGTTTCATTAATATGGAAAAGACAATAAAACTGTTAGTTACACTATCCTAGGGAGTGATGTCAAGGGGCTCAGGCTGGCACACCTCACAGTTGAACTCCAGGAAGGGCTTGAGTGAAGGAGGAGAGGAGAAACATTCAGCTCATCGGACAAGGAACAAAACTGAGCCACGGAATATCTGTGTTATGTTTCAAGTCAAATAACACATTCTTTACTTCCAAGTAAGGGAAGATTTATTTTTTTGTAAGTGGCTAACCTCTGGAAATAATCTGAGAGACCAGAGAAAAAGAACCCAATTTCGAATGAAATATCTCTTGTGAGTCGGCGCTCTGCTGTCCCATAGTGGCTTTTCCATGACCACGGGGACTGTAACCACTCCAAACTCCCTTACAAAGAAGGCTCAGTCCAACTCCTGGATCAATAATGCCCACCCCTCCCTCCAAAGTTCTGTAGCTATGATTGCTGCAGACAGAGCTTCCTTTACAGAGGTGACATCTGCAAGAGAGTTTGTTAATATTTTAATCAGCCAGAGAGTCGGTCACCAGAGGAGTGAAGTCAAGAACTGTGAATGTCCATGTGTCTGACAATGAGCTGGTCCGGTAAAGAAGGTGTTCCCAACTTGAGGTGAACATTTCCAGTCACCAGCTGAGCACAGCTGATGAAAGCATTTTGAATAAAGAGATGTGAGACAAAACGGGTCTTTAACAAGGGAACTATTGAAGGGCTGCTATCTAAAGGAGTTAGGCACATAGCTACTAGGGATTCAGGAGTATGTGGAGAAAACAGACAACAGAAATATGTTTGGGGAAAAAGGTCCAGCCAGACACATTAGACTGTTACCGGGATTGGACCAAAGGATCAAAGACTTACTGGCCAAGAGTAGGAAACAACTGGAACCTGAACCAAGAGGAAAATCCTGATAGCATTTTAAAAACTGAATGGACCACTGAGCACCCCCCTTCTCCTATACCAAAACCCAATGGCGTGGCACAGCTCTGTCCTGTCTGCTAGCTGCCTGGTAGATAGAGTTGAGTGTGAATGGTTTACTATCTGGAAAGAGGTGGGAAAGGCTCCAGGTTGCAGCCCATTTTTTTTTCTCAGAGTGATGGCTGAGAAGACAGGGCCAGGAAAAGCTGTTGACTCCCGCTGGAGGTTGTTACTGCTGGGGTAATCATTTCTTTAAGGTCACTCTCCTCAGGAAGACTACAGAGGACTGATGCGAAGTCCATGGGCTTTGGGTCAATAGCAAAGGATGGTAAAGGTGTCTGGGAAAGAATCATCAACTTTAAGGGTTTGGGTTTCCCTAAAATCAGGCTGGAATGTGATACACATTTTCGTGGCTCACAGTTTATGTAGTATTACGTGGCAATTGCTATATCTTGAGTTTGTTTTATGTTTCTGAATTCAAGATACAACATACTGGAGGCAAAAAAAAACGCAGTCCTGGTGGTAACTCCAGGACTGCTATGTTCTCACTGCCTACCTGGAGTTTCCCTGTGGAGTCTATGTTTTATCAAAGCCAGAAATATGGCAGCAATGTCCCAGGGCAGAGCGTGGTCACGCCATCTAGAAGAATGGGGAGGATGGCAGTTTGCCAGTCATTCCCACAGATTTCATGCCTCTCTCTATGGCTCATCCTTTGATTGACTGTTCCAGCCCAGTGGACTAAGACTTCTTTATTATTTTTATTTTTATTTTGTGTGTAACTGTGTATTGCCTGCATGTATGTAAGTGCACCTGTGTCATACAATGCCCACAGAAGTCAGAGGAGGGCGCTGGAGTCCCTGGAACTGGATTTATGGACAGTTGTTAGGCACCATGTGGGTGCTGGGAATCGAACCCGGGTCCTCTGAAGAGCAGCCAGTGCTCAGCATCTCTCCGGCCCCAACTAAGTCTCTGACAGTTGTTAGCCACCATGTGGGTGCTGGGAATTGAACCCGGGTCCTCTGAAGAGCAGCCAGTGCTCAGCCAGTGCTGAGCATCTCTCCGGCCCCAACTAAGTCTTCTTAACCTTTCTTCTACTCCTTTGTGACAGGGAACTGTTGTGTCATTTCCTTCAAACTAAGCATTCCCTCCTGGGAGCAGAAGGGGGCACATAAGGTTCGGGGAGGTAGTGAATCTTATGAGGCACAAGCAGCACATTGATAAGGCTCATGAGGCCGCTCCGCTGGACTTTATATGCACCACAACTGCGGGGGAGGAGGAGACTTTCTTCAGTGGAACTGCCTGCAGGGTGTGCAGGGAGAGCTGGGGATGACGTTCTTGTGCATTGTCACCCACGTTGTGTGTGTTGGGGGAGAGTTTTTTGGTGACGCAATGGCTTTTGAGTCACCCGTGTTTCTGTAGTTAACCCCAGTAAATGCCTTGGTTCACGGAGCTGGGTTTGGGTGGAATGCTTTCTTTGGCCCATCACCAGTGTTCTGTCTGGGTTGAAGAGATCTTTATTTGCATTGCCTGGCAAAAGTTACACAAATCAGGGGTGGAACCCCAAGGTAAGCATGTACTCCACTACCAAGGAGGTATACCTCCATTCGGCCCTCCTGAACATTTCTGAGCTGTGATTTTCTTGTTAGTAAAACGGGAAACTGACTTCTGAACAATGGCTGCAGAGATCACTTGAGATCAGGGGACTGTGTCCCTCTCAGGCTTCACAGTTATTGTAGGCTACAGTCTATGGCAAAATATTAATCACTTTTTTCTTTGCTGCTATACAGAACCTTGATTTGTAATTTATCCTCAAAGATGGAAACGGAACAAAAACTGAGGGCATGTGCCTTGGAACGCCAACTCACTGGGAAGCCACTCGGAAAGCTCGGTTAGGCTGTTCAGTTTTGTGGTGTGATTATTCTTTGACAAGGTTTTCCTTATATACAAAACCCAGTAAACTTGGTTTGTTTCTCACAGCATTAAGGGAAGCTGGTGAGCCGTCTGTGTCACTGTTATATATTTAGTGGAGTTAGTATTATTTTTGCAATGCTTTGGCCCAACTCAATTTTAAATGCAATTACCACATTACAATCTTGGCAAGACCTACTGTTCCAAACAATTCTCTGATGTACAAATGAGTCTCCCTCCAAGTGAAGACCGCCAACAGGAGGCCACTGTTACATCACATAAAATGAAAAGTCTCATTGACGTGCAGAATAATTATAAATTTCATTTCATAAGCATACATCATACATACAGACTAAAAAGTTATAATTAAGATGTCTGATCCTCCTGAAATAGCACTCTAATACACAGTAAGTCACTAGGGTATGCAGGCAGCCTGTATCAAACAGCATCTCCACACAGCGAGCTGGAAGTGCCGTGAAGACGTGAGTAAATCCTTCAGACTGTTTGAGAACAAACATTGAATGCGGTGTGGTCAGAAGATTGGAATCATTCAGTCTTCAACATGCATAAGTGCTATGAAAGTACAGATTCACTGGCTAGCTTCAGGTTCTTAGAGTAGTCCACTAGCATCAACACTGACTGGTTCGGTACCTTGTCCTTTCAACATGAAGGGTGCCAGAGAGACCAACTCTGAAATGCTGACTTACAGAGATGGTGTTCTATGTCCTACTAGGTGGTCCTTTGGGCAGATAAGTATATAGGGAAAACCCTCTGCAGCAATGTGGGAGGCTGGTGACTGTGCTCTCATTGCAGTAGTTCCCCGGAGGAGTGGTCCTGCCCCATCCCTTCAGGAGACATTTGCAGACACTTTTTGAAGAATCTAGAGAACGTTCTATTACTTAGTGAGTAAAGGCCAGAGGTACTGTGAAACACCTTATAATGCCTCCCCCTCAAAACACTTACCTAGTTCAAAATACCCCAGTACCAAGCACAGGAAAACTCATCCACTTTCTGCCCTGTCTAACAGTGGGGTGGGCACTGCATGTTAATGCTGACTTCCAGAGTCAGTTTCCCTGGGACAGAAATGATCATGGAGGTCCACAGAACAGTAGAGTCCAAACCTTTCACTTCCAGTTGGGATATGATAAAAGACACCAGATCCAAATCAGTGGGCCTCTTGGTTTATTTTAGGTATGTAGAATGTTCTTAAATTCTACTTTAGCTCTTTTTGTTCATTTTAGAACACACACATACACGTATATATGTATGTACATATGTATGTATATGATGGTTTGACCTGCTTCTCTTGGTCTAATTTTGGATATATTTTGGTTCAGGTACAATACTTATATTTGGGGGTCTTTTGTTGTTCAATTTAGTATTTGGCAAATCAGTGGCATGCTGTCTCTTGGTTATGGTTTCTTGGTTTATGGCTCTGTGGTGGAGCCAGGAAAGGAATGGCAGAGCAGTGAGCCAAGGCCACCAGGGCTTTCTCTTCTAGGGGGTCAACTCACCCCACCGCTCTTCAGGGCTCAGTAAAACAAGCACCAAACCAACAGTTGTGAGGGTGCTGTGACTCCTCATTTTGAAATCAACAATAGTTTATCGAAGACTGGCAAAGATGGCTCGGCAGGTAAAAAGGTGCTCGCCCTGCAAGCCGAGTTCAAGTCCAGAGCCCACATAGAGAAATGACTCCACAAAGATGTCCTCAGACCTCCACACACACACTGAGGCACACATGTTCCAATGCACATGCACACACACAGACACACAAAGTAATTAAAGAATGAAAAAGATGTTCACTTCATGTTGTTTATGGAAGAGAGCAAGAGCTGAGCACCGGACCTGCAGCTGTTTACTTGAAGACACTGTGAAGGCAGGAAAGGAAGACACCTTTAAGGGTCTTAAAAGTCTCCAGAGATTTTTAAAGTCCCATTTACCCTTATTTTGCAATGGGTCTGGTTGTGAAATCACAGACTGAAAAATACTGGATGAGTGGGGAGGGTGGATTTTAGTGACAAGATTTCCTTAAGGCTGTAAACAAACCAAAATCATTAAGAGAGAAAAAAAAACAAAACAAAACAAAAACCCAGAAGTGGCGGATTTCGTCATAAAACAGGGAAAACATTTCCCAGCTGCCTGATAGGTACACTGCACGGAGCGTGGTTGCTACGTTTTTAAAATCTTTAGTTTCTGCAGACTGAAGCGTTTCAACTTACTCAGCTCATGAAAGCCATCTGCACCTGCTCACACAACAGCTTAAAGAAGGAAGAAAAAAATGTCAGCACCAAGGATTTAACTTACACAGACAGAAAGAGACTGCTCCTGACACTCAGGCACCAAACCGGGAGGGGCTATCATGGCTTTTTGAATTACTGAAAGGTAATACTCTAAACTTGGTACACAAAGTCACTTTTGTTTTTACCAGGCAGCACACTTGCTTGTTGGCTGCACATTTAAAAGTTAGGTGATTAAACTTCAGTTATATATGCTTTTCCTTTTATGTAGCCTAGGGCTGAATAAATTACTGGCAGGAAACTTTAACTCATGAATTCAATAAAAAATCCTCTCATTTGTCAGAGCTACTTCCTGCTCGGCAACTTTAATCATCTCCTTCTCCAGTTCAGGGTCTCACACACACACAGACACACACACACACACACACACAGACACGAATTACACACAAAGTTATACACACACTCACACAGTTACACACACACAGTTACACATAGTCACACACACATACAGTTAAACACAGTCACACTCAGTCATAGTTACACAGTCACACACTTAGTTACACACATACTCATATACAGTTACACAGTCACACACGGTTACATGCACATAGTCACATACATACATTCACACAGTTACACACACAGTCATACACATAGTCACATATACACACAGTTACACACACATTCACAGTTACACACAGCCACATACACACACACAGTTTAACTCACACAGTCACACACAGTTACATATATACATTCATGCAGTTACCCATACAGTCATACACATAGCCACATACTCACACACAGCCATATACATACTCACACATAGTTACTCTTGCACACAGTCACAGACACAGTTACACACAGTCACATACACACACTCATACAGTCACAACATACATAGTCATACTCACATTCACAGTCACATACACATAAAAACACAGTCACATACACTCACATAAACATATACTCACAGTCACATACATAGTCAAACGAGGCTCACAGACAGACACAGTTACACACAGACACACACAGGGTCACACACACTGCCACACATGTGCAGTCACATACACAGTAACACAGTGTCTCACACACACACAGTCATATACATACAGTCACATACACAGTAACACAGTGTCTCACACACACAGTCATATACATACAGTCACATATACAACCACAGAGTCACACACACAGATATATTGTCTCTCTCACATATATATATAGTCACATCCACACATCTATACTCTTTCTGTCTCACACACACTGTTGAAGTAACAAGCAATCACCAAAACTTCCCTTGCAAAAGTTTCACTCTTCAAGACCCACTTGCTCCTGGGAGGGTTTAGTTAACACATCTTTAATAGCTCCCTTGTTCCTCTGGCCTTTCTGCTTCTCAAGTCTGGAAAATATCAAGCTGACAAAGGAAGACATATTTAAAATGCGGACCTTCCAGGGCTGAGCTGGGCCCGGGGTTGGGGGTGGGGGGCTCCTCCTTAGCAGGCCCTAGTTTCCAGCTGCAGACCCCACAGAGCAGGGGTGGGTCTTCAAGCTGCAGGTGGGTGTGCGCCTGAGGACCCCGGCCTCCCAGCCCTTGCTGGCACCACCAGGCGGTTCCCATCAGCCTTGTTTCCCCCACACCAACTCAGAGACCCAGAAGCTGGCCATGGGGTGACTGGAAGCACCTTGGGAATAGCCTCCTCCCTCTGCAATGATGGACTTTTCCAGAGCTGGCACCAAGGCAGACTGCAGGTGCCTTGTACCTTTGCCTAGAACTCCTGGTGTTTCCTCCCCGAAGAGAACCGGCGGGGGGGCAATATTAATGAAGCTTGGGGCTGCCTTCTGTTCTCACTCCTGAAATTGTCACCTGAAGAAAACGTGTCTGTTTAAAGGACACTTAGCTAGGAGTGATAAATATTTTAAACTGGATAAAGAGATGGTGCTTTAATAAGACATGATGATAACACAACCAGGTGTTTTATGGGGAAGCATAAAAAATGCTATTATATTGATTATTTCCATTCTGTCCAGGGATAAGTATGTCCCTGGTTGGGAGACCTCTCATATTATTACAGATAGAAGACCTTGAGCTACAATGACTAGAAAATTACTGTTTTTTCCCAAGGCAGAACATTTGTTAGTAAGTTCCATGGTTACAGCCATTTACGGTTACTTTAACTGTGATAACAACATCTAATATCACCGAGACCTTGCTATGTGCCCACCATAAAGCAAAGTTCTTTATTTCCCTTATTTAATCTTTACAACCCCATGTACAAACAGAATGCATTGAAGAAACAGAAATTGATTATATTATTAATTCACAGTAGCCCAGAGAGTTAGTAGGTAGCAAAGCTACAACTTGAACTTAGCATCAGAACCATCAATGCATACCTCAGACTGTTCAACCATCTCTCATCTATCTACTGTCTACTCACCATCCATCCATCATCCATCCGTCCACCCCTAACTCTTCTAAAATGCATATTATTTGGGAAGACACAGGTAAAAGAGATAAAATGTATACAACACACCAGAATCATCTAGTTCATCCCACTGAAACTTAATATATATATCTTAAAATGTCAAATAACGTGAGATTATTGACAAATCCCTACAAAGCTGTAGGGACAATAAATACTACAAATTACAACACAAAGCCAGTGAAATGGTTACCAACAAATCCAATATTCCTTTGACATACAAAATCATTGACAGTCTCTCAAAAGATCAAGTTTCCCTTGAATTTCCCAAAGAATTTATAAAAAACAAATTTAAGAAGCATTCAGAAATAGCAAGCTTCTAAAACAAAGCATGCATAGCTAGATTATTTTGCCAATTTTATCATTTTCTCTTTCCGTGGAAAGTTCATTGGCAGTATTAAAGTTTTGCCCTAGACAGGATATGAGAATGTTTTTACAAATCACAATATATGATATCTTAATGTCATGTGAAGGCTTTCTTGCCCAAACAAGAGCCCATGTCGAAGTTAGTCATTAGACCTTAAGTAAACCTTCCCGACACCTGTAAGCCTCACAGCAAAGTGATCTAAAAATGAGCTTTTTTGATTTCTTTCAGTGTAATTCCTGAGTGTGAAGGGCCGAAGTTCAGTTCCTTTATGTAAACTCTCCACTCTCACACTGAGGTTACATTGGGAACGTATCGTGTTAGTTGGCTTTATTCCACGTCAGCTGGTATGGGCTATAGCTTTGTGGCCTAACTTGGACTATTTCTGTGTTCATCTGAATTTTGAAATTTCGGTATTTCACATTCTGTGAAGAAATGAAGACTGATGTATGGTATGCTACACCGAGAGGACGTAGAAGTACATGTAACAGGGTCCCTGTGTTGGAGAAAGATACAGATTCAAGAAAGAGGCCACCAGGTAAACACATCCCAAGAAATGGCTCAGAGGCCAAAATAAAGCATAAACCAAGAACCAAGACTTGTAAGTCACTGCGCGTTCTGGGAAGGCCATCTTCCCTACGCAGCCTCTCATCCACTTCTTCAACAGGTATTTAGCAATCTCGAAGTACAGGCCTGAGTCACATGATACAGTCAACAGTGGCCAACATATGTGATAGTGGCCCATGAGGTGACATCACAGCCCTCTTGGTTTATGTAAGCACATTCTGTGATGCCTGCGCAGGATGACCTTAGGTGATGAAGTAGCAGTCCTTGGAGTGAGTACCTGTTTTAAAGTGACAAGATTATATAAAGAGATGATAAAGTTGGACGGCTAGAGAACATCATATGTAAAAGCATAAAGGCCCGGACTTACACCAAACACAGTGGAGACTCCAGGGCACTGTGACTGAGCCTGTCTGGGATGTCAAGGCGACACAGAAGAGAAGCTTACGATCTGCTTCCTGAATGTCATCATAAAGTCCCCTAGTGAGGCCATCTACCACTGATGTTTGTCACACTGCCTTCTAAATATTTACGTTTATAGCCACAAGTCTGGGTTGCTCTCAGAGTTCATCAGAGAAGCTTCCTTTTGCAGTGGGTGGTGGATAATGCAGACTCCTAACTGGTCAAAGTTTGGAGGATAAGTGATGGCTGAGGGCTCAGTCTAGCTGGGACGTCTATATCATCCCCTCCAAGGCTCAGGGAACATCGCAGAAGAGGGGATGTAAGAGCCAGAGGGTGGGGAGGAGCGCTGTGAGTGGCTGCCTTCTGGATATGACCTGGCCATAGCACTCCTGGACTCACAGCAGCTGTGGTCACCTGCACAAGTCCTGCACAAGACTGAGTTCATCAATGTTACAGTATGGGTGGCAGAGGGGTTCATGAGACCCTATCCGTAGCTGAGGCTGTATTGGTGGTTAATGGCTGCTGTGTAAGGAGGAGAATTTTATTTAATGGTGTCGCACCTGTAAATTGCATGTGTGCCAATAAATGACCCCACACCCATGTCCATGCAAACAGCCCTAATTAAACTCAGTGACTCTCTCTCTCTCTCTCTCTCTTTCTCTCTCACACACATACAATGTGTCCATTGCTGTTGTAGACACGCACAAAGGAACAGAACTGGGGCCAGGTGACACACACCTTTAATCCTAGTACTCAGGAGGCAGAGGCAGGCAGATCTCTGTGAGATGGAGCCCAGCCTGGTCTACATAGTGAGTTCCAGGCCAGCTGAGGCTACCGGGAGACCCTGTGTTAATAATTTTTAAAAAAGGAAAGAAAAAGAACGGAGAGCTCCCTCCCCCAGATCAGCACCGCAGACTCCTTGTTCACCCAGTGAAACAAGGACATGATTTATACCCAGTCTCCTTTCTTCTCATGTCTAACACGATCAAAAGAATAATTACGCAGAGAGAGGAATTGTGCAGACAAAAAATTGCGTGTGATCCTCCTTAAATAAGGACCTCAGTGTGTGGCTGGAAACCCTCTGATTTGTTCTGTTGACTGGCAGCCTCAGGTTACAGGCAGAGACCAGAAAGCCCTCATCAGCATCTTCCGAGCCTCTGCCAAGTGGGGAGTCAGCTCTGCACACCCACTTGTACAGCAGGCTCAGACCATACAGAAGGAATGACTCAGTGTGATGGCTTGTGGGAAAAGAGAAAGCTTAGCATAGGGACTTCAGACTGGAGTCGGCAGAATTCTAGGACAGGAAGTGACCTGAGAAACCATGTTGCTAGGGCTTTAAACAATTCCTGATACCTTTACCTAACATCTCATCTTCTTGTGTAAAACCTAGATCAGAAAGCCAGTCAGGCATCCTTGCTATCAGGAAACCCGAGCTTTCGGCTGCTGCTGCTGCTGGTCACTTTTGGCAGGAGCCACAGATTGGAAACTGTCTTTTGACTAATTTCATCTAGTTTAATTCAGCTTTGTCCACACTGCAGACCCCTCTGACCTTGTTGCTGACTAAAGACAAACACACACCCAGGATGCTTGGTCTTCTTTCGATTTAATCCCAGCACTTGGGAGGCAGAGGCAGGCAGATCTCTGTGAGTTCAAGGCCACCCTGGTCTTCACAGTGAGTTCCAGGACAGGTGGGGCTACAGGGAGACCCTTTCTCAAAAAGGCCCAAAACAAAAAAACAAAACAAAACACCTCAGCATCATAACTGCTTAATGAGTTCAAGGATAGCCTGGGCTACATCGTTACACCTGTTATTCTCCCTGTATTTCTATCGGATAGCACTGGTCTGCTTCCTGCTGTGTCCTGAGTTCTTATCTGAGGTCAAACTACTTCCCCTAAATTCAAAATTCTTCCTCCTCCATCCCAGGCCTTCACCAGACCAATCCTCCCATATTCTCATCCTGCACCAATGTCCCCTTGTAAAGGTCTGTTCATTTCGACACAAACATGTTGCTGTATTTTCCATCTATTTATTGGTTTTAGAGACAAGATCTCACTCTATAGCCCAAGATGCCTCAAACTCATGGCAATCTTCCTGTCTCAGCTTCTCAAGTGATGAGATTCCAGGTCTGAGCCACATCTGGCTTCTCATATTAAAGGTGTGTGTCTCATGCTCACACATCTTTATTCAGTTTTTATGTCCTTTCTTTATGGTGTAACTCATTAGTATCTATACCCACCGATTCCAATCCTTCATTTATCGTTGCTGTTACATTGGGGATTGAGTCCAGGGCTTGCACCTGTAGCTACACCCATGCCCTCTCTGTCACTGCCCACCAGCCCAGGACTGTATGCTGGAGGTACTCTGTGAGAGCTAATTATTGAATACTCTGGGATTTACAAGCCAGTGGTAGTTTGTTGACTGTGATGTGTGTGTTTCCATCATGGAAGCTGGTAAACGCTGCAAATCAGGATTCCGCTGTTACTGTTGACCTGATTTCCTTGCAACACTGGCATAGATAAATTCCCTCTCCTTGATTGTCGTCTTTTCCCGTGTGTTCTGGGGCACTTCTCTGTGTCCTCTCCCTACGGGGCACTCCTCCTCGGCACCTTTTGCTCACTCTATCTGCTTGTCCTCCGAATACTGGAGAGCATTATGACTCAGCCCAAACATCTCCACTCCTTTCCATATCCCCTGAAATCTCTCTTTAATTTGACAGCCCTGGATACTTGAATGCACACTTTTAGCCAGGCTCGCTCATTTTCTTCTGGCTTACATGACATAGACAGTCGAATGTCTACCAGGCAGCTCAAACTTATGTTCAAAATGAAACTTGTCATTCTTCTGCCAAGTCTCCACTCCACAGCAAACACAAGTCTTGATGATGTTCCCCAGCTCAATGGCACCCTGGGCCACACGTTTTGAGCTTTTCTTAGTCCTGCCCTTTTGACCTCCTATCCCAGTGCCCTGGCAATGCTACTGGCTTTGTCTGGGAAATACAGACAAAATTTACTTTTCCTCTTCTTTTGCTCCTGCTTTGCTCCAAGCAGCCATCACTTTTCTCTAGGGTACTACAACCAACCCTTAAAACGAAGCAGGACCAGGAGCAAGCCCTTAAGAATTGAGGTCCGCTCTTACTACAGTTCTGTTCAAAATGCTTCGCTTTCTGTCTTACTTAGAACAAGAAAGACTCTTTCTCACGGTCTATGAAGCCCTGCAAGGCCATCTTGAGACCTCTCGGACCTCGTATCCCTCCATAGGTTCCCCTGGCTCAGCAGAAGTCCCTCTGCTGTCTGACAAAAGTTCCCCAACTCAGAGGCTGTTAGCAAGGCCGTTCCCCGCCTGAAAACTCACTCTCTTCTGGATGGTTCTAGGACTCACTCCCTTCCTGCAGGAAATAATCCCTTCTGTAGCCTGAATCCTCCTATGACACATTATATGGTTGCTTGTTTGTATATTTATTTGTTTATTTAACTTTTGTGTGCAATGTGTGTATTTATGGATGTGTTCAAGTATACATGCATGTGCACATGCGTGTAGACATGTGAGGCCAAAGGTTGATGTCAAGTGTTTTCCTCTATTCTCCACTTTTTTTTTTGAGACAGGGTCTCTCACCGAGCGCAGAGTTCACTGATCGGTTCGTTTGGCTGGCCAGTGAGTCCAGAGATTCTCATCTCTGCTTTCGTAGTGCCAGCACTCCAAGTACATGCTTCCTTGCCGAGCTATCTATGTGGATGCTGGGGATCCACATCCAGGCCCCATGCTCTGTGGCAGGCACTTTACTGACTGACCCACCTCTCCAGCCCCTTGTTGATCTGTCAGTTCTGCAGCCTTGGCTGGCAGGTGTGTACCACTGCTACACATCTAGCACGCTGGAGTGGCTGGCACATGGCGAAAGCTCAGCCCGTTTGTGGAATGAATGAGTAGACGTAACCAGCTTCTCGATCCTGAAGCGGATCATTTTCACTTCTGATTAAAGCTGTAGGGATGGACACATCTTAAATGTAAGATGTTCGGTTCTCTGTAAGGCTGTCTTTACATATAGACCCTACACTGAAGCAAGCTTTTGGACTGTCCAGATAATTACATCCGCCTTCATTCAGAATCAAGTGACTTTTCTTGGTGCTATTATGAAAGTTTTTTCTTTATCTTTGAGACAGTCTCACTGTGTAGCCCAGGCTACCCTCGAGTTGGTCGTTCACCTGTATAAGTCACCCAACTGTCAGGATCATAGGCGCATACCACTAGAAGCACCTCCATTTTTTTAAATTTTAAAATATTGTAATTACTATTACTACTATGTTTGTGGGGAAGGAAACTGAATTCAGGGCCTCCTACATGCTAGGCCAGGGCCCAGACATAGAGACAACCCAGCCTCCTTTCCTCTTTCAGTATCACATTTTAAAAGAGATTTCTTAAACGAAAAGCTCTCTAAATCTCACAGTGTGAAGGAAGACGTAAGATTGAGATATACAGAGTCACCCGAGGACATGTCCCTGGTTGACCTGTGGAGTGACACACGGCTGGAGGGAGAACCAGGCCAATGCAAAGGCTGTGGGTGATTTTCTATCACTATCAATAGCCTTTACAAATTATGTATAGCAGTGACTAGTCCTAACCAACACTCTGTCTTCTATCTGGTCCAGTACTGGTGTATCACAGCACCCTGAGGCTGATGTTACCCAGTGAATACCATGTCCCCAAACTTCTCTCTTTCTTAGTATAAATGGAAGGATGTGTAGGAGGCAGCCCCCAGCTTCCCAGCCCTAGGACTTTGGGGTGACAGGTGTGTCTCTCACACACATGCAAAATAAACATATAAACACATAAAAAAAAAAAACTTGCCTAAATACTTAGTTCCTCAAAATCAACTGACATTTCTTGAAATTCTTTTGTGTAATTCCTGAAACCCCAACATACTGAGCCTCTAGATAGTGACACTCCATTAGGAAAGACTTGGGCAAACCTGTTATCATGTGTACAGGTGAGTCCCCCAAACCATCTACTTCTCAGCCTCCTTTTGCTTCTGAGACAACTGAAGGAAAGCTGGCTTTGATTTTCTAAATCTTTTGATTTACCCTAGTAGAAGAAGAAAAAAAATCAATGCTAAGATAATGATCAAAAGCCACGTGAGATATGCTGATCTAACATGACAAATGGCCAGGAATTTAGACATTTCTTCCTTCCTGCCATCATAAGAGCACTAAGAAATGCACACAGAGGTGACAGTGCCACATCTAGACCACAGGGCTTGTCATTTACCAGGTAAGTACTTACCTTCAGTGGACTCTTGTTTACAAAGCAACCAAGCTGGCTAATTCAGTGCCAAAGAAAGACTATATTGATTGGAGGTGGGGCAGTACTGGGGCTTGTCATTTACCAGGTAAGTACTTACCTTCAGTGGACTCTTGTTTACGAAGCAACCAAGCTGGCTAATTCAGTACCAAAGAAAGACTATATTGATTGGAGGTGGGGCAGTACTTGTAACATGACACCAAAATGTGCCTGAGGTCTTTGGAGGCTCATTTTACATCATCTTCTTTTCCATTGAGAGATAAAGCCTGGATGTAGACCCCATTTCTCTCCCCAAGAAGATGAAGCCGCTCAGCATACATTTTAAATGATTTCTATTATCTGACAGTGAGAAGGCAAATTCTCCCGCAGGACCTACGGGAGAACCCCCAGCTGGCTGACAGCTTTGTTTCTACCACTGAGTGTCCTTGGTCAGAGAATTACAATCACATGGAAATCTCTAATGCCACTACAACTTATGGTTGCCTGGGATGCTGTGGCTGAGCCTGGCAGTTTTCCTCTGTCAAAATCACCAAAGATAGTATATCCTCATCATGGCCCTTTCTCATACAGAGTTAAGGAACAGGTGACAACTCTTTGCAAGGCATGCAACTGGCCATGGTGATGCCAGACACCTGTAGTCTCCAACGCTGGAGAGGTAAAGGTAGGAGGATCAGCCTGGGCTATGTGAGACCTGTCTCCGAAACAAACAAAACCAAACATTCGAAAAAGGAACAGAAAAATTAATACAATGCATACGCCTTGGATCCCAGCACTTGGGAGTCAGAAGCAGAGGGATCTATGTGAGGTCAAGGCCAGCCTGGTCTCCATAGTGAGTTCTAAGCTAGCTGGGGCTATAGTGGACCCTGTCTCAAGAAACCAAAACAAACCAACCAAACAAAAAAGATAAGCACTTGTGTGGGACTTCTGAGGGAGTTTTAATAGATTGTATTCAGATGATTTTAAAACACATGGACAAGATCCTTCTGATCTTGGTCACCATGAAAAAAATCAAGAAGGTTTGTGGGAATTTTAAGGTTCTATGTCAGTTTCAGTTAATACTGCCTATGAGCAGCCAGCCATGACTCTAAGGACTGAAACCATCTGTGACAGGCATGGCAGTCTTGCTGTGTCTCTGACAGCTGCAGGCAGGAGCATTGGTTTGGGAGTGGTGATGTCCAGCAATTCTGTATATCCACACTAGACTCGGAGCTCAGGGTGTGTGGTCACCTTGATGACTATTGGTGGTCTCAGCTATTTGACTGTACTTTCTCCAGAAGGATCAGTTTGGTTTGCTGCTCAGATATTTGGGTTAAGCCACCTTTTGATATGGGCCACACTACGAGAACATGTATGGAACATGTGACTATCTTTAAAGCAGGCTGACAAGAACAGAGAATGCGATTTCTAAGAATGAATGCCATTTTAATTTTTAGGAATAAAGCTATGAATTTCTGTTTTAGCTGTGAAAAAAAAAAAACAAGCAAGATGGTTTTATATCCGTGGAGGGGGGGATTAAATTTACTAGTGAGTGAAACCATGGGAAAGTGATTTTGAAGTTCACAGTGGCAAAGACACAAAGACCAGAAAAGCAATTGAGACTTTCACTGGAGATAAAGTTTTACTAACTATGCAAGTGCTGAAAGAGTTCTAAAGTAAGTCACATATACACAACTTCGGTGGGAGCACAAACATCCTTTGTTGCCGGATGTGCAAAAAACACGCTCGTTTCTAAAAAAAGCCATAGGAAGGAAGTGGAAGGGACCTCAGGGGTGAGTGGGAGTGCGGAGGGGAGGTTGTAGCTCATGTCAGCTACCGCGGCTCTTAGTGGTAGGGCAGAAGGTCAGTAAACCATAAAGTCTTTGGAGTCTTTGGGATAATTGTTTCCTAATCTATAGATGTATTCTCAGCCAAAGAGTTTTGAAAACCTTGACAGAAGTTATGTTGACATTCTGGAATTAAATGGAAAAAAAAAAAATCAAAGGAACTCAAACACCTGTATTTGATTCTAATTTTACACATCTCAAAACAACTGAGATTACCCAAACCAGAATTGCCGAGGAGAGTTACCCAAATGCAAAGACAAAATGTGCTGAAATTCTGCCCTGGCATAAAGTGGGAGCTACAAGTTCAAAGGCAAACCAAGTTCTCCTTCAAAAACATATGGTTCCCCCTTATTCTCACGGTGCTGAGAATAAACACACAGTTGATCTGCCTTACAGGGTCTTTGTGATCAGATTGTTGCAAACTTGTCAAGCATCCTGTATGAGATCATATTGACTGAAGGATTATTATGCACCCCAGCACAGAAATGACCTCACTTAACCTCACAGTAACCTTGTGAGGTGGAGGTCCTTGTTTGTGAAGCTCTTGACTGGGGAACTGGGGGCTGTGCTCTGTGCCTGAGAGGCGGAAGCTGGGGAGGGATGGAGTCTTAGTCTGCTCCCCGCTCGCTGCCCCCAGGATGGGGCATGATCTGTCTTCTCAATTCCCATCTTCACTACTTGGCTTGTGCTCTGGCCAGTGACACTCAGGAAGAAGTCGAGCAGGGATTCCAGGGACTCTCAGAGCTTTTCTGGTAAATGAACCCAGAACAGTTCACTTCCTCCTTCCTCCTCCTGAATCACTATTTGTGCCTGGGGTCAGGCCATTTCTAGAAGAGGGAAGGACACAGGTGGGGAATGCAGTTAGATCTTGGCTGAGCCTCCCTTGGGTTTATCTCCTCTGATGCCCATACCATCCTTCAAGTATTTTCAGACTTTTATCTTTGTTTGGATAAATTTCCCCCTGTATGCTAATCTAAATAAATTAGGCTGTTATTTGGAGCCCACCAAAACCAAAATGAAACATGTATTAAAAAAAATTGACATGATACAGCTGTGAAACTAGGCCCTAACTCAGAAAGGCAGTGCCGAGTCCATAGCAGACCCCTTGTACCACACCCTCTGCTGACCTTCGGGCTCCTCCTGCCCCGGAACCCATGTGCATCCCTCTGTTGAAAGTACCTTCTGCTAATGTTCAGAGCTCAGCTGAAACATCACCTCTCCAGGAAGCCTTTCCTGGTCTCTCTGCCCATCCTCTGGTCAGTTCCCTAGAATGCATGCTCACAGGAACCTCCGTTTGTCCGTTTGTCCTCTGTAGTGTATCACTGTTATAGACACACATGGATTTAGAGCTTGTTCCCAAGCTGCCCGGTAGGCCTGTGGGGCTGTGAACTGTGATTCTGGTCAATAAATACTTATTAAATAAATGAACACAAACATTCCTCATTCTAAGTTGACTCCGGAGCTTGGCAGATGCTGGTAAGAAGAAATTACTGCTCTTACTCAGCAGAGGAGCTGAGAATACATATTGTTTGACTGTATTACATGCCACAAATATTTCAACAGAGAGACAGGAAGAGGTATAAAATCCAGAGGCAGGCTGTGAAGACAGGATATCCCACGTAAAAAGAAAAGAATATTTCCGGTCCTGAGGTAGTGGCAGTCCCACCATCAGCAAAGTTCGACACAAAGGAAATGCTGGATGAGATAGAAATTATAAACTGAAGCAGAATTACCTTGTAAAAATATAAATTCCAGCAGGCAAAACACAGGCACAATACAGCGTCTTGTGATCCCAAGTCTGGCACTGAGAACTTTGAAAAGCTCTTCCGTGAGAAATCACTTCCAGTTTTACAGTGGAGTTGTAGGAAAATGTTGCAATTTATATAAACTTTGTTTCAGTGCCAAATTTCCAGTAGCCCATGGACTCCCTTAAGGAAGAGATAACTGGTGGTATCCTCCGGCTTTGGGAACCTTCTCTTCTTCCCCAAAATGGATCTTCGTGATCTTTTCTCCTCCAGTAAGAGGAAAATTCTTCCAAGTAGGAATCTGTGACTTGTTTGACTTTCAATGCTCAGCACTATGTACAGAATTGAACTCACTGTGTGTTTTCATTATAAACAAGTAAATAAGATGTGGAGGTCTGTGAGGCATTTGGAAAATACAAATCAAACTGAATCGTCGATACATGACTTGGAATGACTTCCATTTTGAGCTAGTTGTTCAGGAGACATTATGACAGAGCCTTATGGATGGTCATCCCGTAAATTCTCCACAATGGAGAAAAGTAAGGAAGAGCCGTGGGTTCCTACGACGCCGTGAACTGAAACGGGAGCCTCTTCCTCATCGTGTGTGTCTCTTACAACTCAATCTTGAAATTTTGTTTATTTTTAAAAGATTTATTTATTTATGTGCATGTTTGTGTGCCTGCATGCATGTCTATGCACGTGTGCCTACAGAGGCCAGAACAGGGCATCCAATCCCCTAGAGCTGGAGTTACAAGAGTTTCTGAGCCACCCAGTGTGGGTGCTGGGAGCAGAATTCCAGTCTTCTGCAAGAGCATCAAGTTCTTTTAACCACTGAGTCATCTCTGTGGCCCCCCACTACTTGAAAATGAGAAAACCCTATGATATCTGTTTGCTCTCCATGTAGACGGTCTCCCGCTCTCTCTCCATGGTGTATCTTGGGGTGATGGGAGTCAGGAGAAAGCAAAGAGCGAAGTGAACGAGCAGGGACTGGAGAGACGCTCTGCGGTTAAGAGTAATGCGGTTAAGAGTACTGGCTGCTCTTGCAGAGGACTCGGGTTTTATTCCCAGCACCCACATGGCAGCTAACAACCCTCTGTAACTCCAGTTCAGGGGGATCTGATGCTTTCTTCTGACCTCTCTGGGCACTGCACGACATGGGTACACTTACACACCCATGGGCAATACAGTCATACACACAGAATAAAATAATAAATAAAATACTTTTTAAAGAAGAAGTGAATGAGTGGCAGATAGGCCAGGCAATCCAACTAGTGACAAAATGACAAAGGATGGATTGGGATGACAATCACAGACATTTCATAGCACATTACATTTGTAGATTTTTCAAAATATTGCTTACTCTTGTTAGCACAGTACTTCAAACAGCAATGGCTCCAAAGATAGCACCAGAACCTGTGATTTTAATGAATTAACAACAAAAAAAGCACACATGATATTGTCACCTGTTTGTCCCTTGTGTTTCAAAATCTTTGGTTACTTGAATCAGCGTGATTTACAAGCCGGGTGTGGTGGTGCATGCCTTTAATCCCAGCACTCAGGAGGCAGAGGCAGGTGGATCTCTGTGAGTTAAAAGCCAGCTGGGGTATAGTGAGACCCTGTCTCAAAAAAATAAAATCAGTGTGACTTGTGCATTTAAATGTATTTGAACTATCTGTCGTGTCCCAAAGGATGCTGTTGTTGAGATGATGTGGTATCCCTCTCTTAAATCCGTCTCAGATGACCCTCAGGATACCAGCCCCTCCTATGAGGCTGCTTCATGCCACCCTGGTGTCCTCACCCTGGAATTAGAGTCTTCAGCAAGAGCCATACACAGTGGTGGTATACAGAGTGGTGGAGGGCTGTAATTACAGCCCTCCAGAGACTAAGACTTAAGGATAGAGTTCAGTCCAGCCTGGGCTACATAGATAGGCCCTGTCTCAAAAAACAAAAACAAACTCTTCAGTAAAGGAGCTGACAAAATAATAGCTCAGTCAGTGACATGCTTGCCTTCTAAGAATGAGGCTATATGACAAAGCCAACCTAGGCTACTTGACATACCCTGTCTCAAAAAAAAAGAAAGTGAGAGACAGAGAGACAGAGAGACAGAGACACAGAGACACAGAGAGACAGAGACAGAGAGACAGAGACAGAGAGAGACAGAGAGAGAGATACAGAGAGAGAGACAGAGACAGAGAGAGACAGAGAATGTTGTACTTTGACTTTTTTTTCCATCTATTTATTTGGTAGAAATACATGTGTTTTTGCTTCAGACAGACGTTAGTACCCTAGTTCTTTGTATGGGAAACCAAAGAAGGACTGCTGAGGGAGGGAGGGGAGAAAAAAGAGAACATTTTATGGGCAAAATGGCCTTTTTTTTCTAGGCACAAATATTTTTTAAAAATTGTTAGTCTGTTCAGAACTCCTTCAAAGGGCAAACAAACCCAGCAGCTCCACTGTGCAAATAATTGCTGCCTGTTGTTTTCAGCTCGTATCATCAAGTTCTTCCCTTTCTGTGAGTCTCCTAACTACCAGGCTCTGCCGAACGGCTGCCCACATGTCTTTTTAATTTTCTAAGGGAACAGCCCACTTCAAGATGTTCCACCAACTCGGCCTCGTTTTCCTCACATTCTTCTTCTTCTTCTGAAAAGCATGTGTTGATAGACTACAGGGAGTAGATTAAGATTTATTTTTTAGACAGTGTTTTCCCCTTGCAACTGTAAGTCAGCCTGACTTGGAAGGGAAGGCAGGCTGATGATTCTAATGCACTTTGATTCGAGGCTTCCCTCCCCAAAACCCTTTAAAAGGAGAACTGTGGAGAGCAAGGCGGGAAACTGGACTCATCTGGAAGCGTTTACACACAGAGGTGTCTCAGCTGCAGTGGCCTGTGTAGGCCTTCCATTTATGAACCGCCTTGCTTTTCTCCTGTGGGGATGCTGAAGACAACTGTTTGCAAAATCCATTTTATGCTACAGTCCAGAGGCCCCCTAACTCCATCAGGTTGAGGAAGCAACTCACAAGGCATCTCCACACACAAACAAGCAGTCCCAGGTCAAGGAGAAAGCTGCTTTCCTATGTTGAGGCTAACCACTGGTTTACTCAGAAAGTCAAGGCACCACCATCAAATCACCTTCCTGCTTGGAGGGTCTTGTCCCCTCTCTGTAAAACTCTTAGCAACTGCTCTCTGGAACAATCTCTGTGGATGATAGGGTCTGAGGCCAGCAGAGAGTATTCAATACTTTTATGATTCATTGTAAAAGTTACCTGGGGCTGCTGAGATGGCTCACTGGGTAAGGCTGCTTGCTGCCAAGCTTGATGATGACCTGAGTTCAATCCCCAGGAACCACATGGTAGAAGGTAAAAATAGACTTCAAGTCATCCTCTGACTTTCATATGTGCTCTGTGGCATCTGTGGGCGTGTGCGCGCACACACACACGCACACACATACACATTTTTAAAGTCACTAGGTAAAAATGCCTTAGGGCATACTTTAATACACTTTGAAGATAGCGCTTTGTGCGCAGGTACACATGCAGTGTATGCACATGTATGTGAAGTTGACATCAATGTCTCAGGGCATACTTTGATTTACTCTGACAATACTGATCTGTGATGTTTATCTGCGTATGTTCATGTTGGCATGTGTGTGGGCACAAGTATGTGCATGCGCACATGCAGGGTGTGCACATGTGCGTGAAGCTGACTTAGAGGTGTCTTCCTGGCTCAGTCTCCACTTTGGCTCTGGAGCCCAGGTCTCATGCTGAACATGCGGCTCACCAATTCTGGGTGGTTTAGCTAGTCGGCTTCTCCAGCTGCCCTGCATCCTGTTCATTGGGATCACAGTGGCTGACAACATTACCCAGGCTTTTTACATGGGCTCTGGGGATCCAAAATATTATCTTCATGATTTCATGCCAAGTGCTTCACCCACTGAGCCGTGTTCCCAGCCCCAATGATACGTACCTATTTTAAATGTCAAGATTCAATCACTGTTTTTAGAGGGGCAGGTAGGTTACTGGGCACTGAAGCAACAGCTCAACACTAGTTCCAAGGATACTTGAGGCGCATATCCCAAGGGTCAGTTCTTTAGGAACTTCCTACAAATGAAAGTTTTTACCATAGGCATGTCTAGCTGAGTGGGAATAGAGTCACGCCATGCGTGTTGTAATGAAGGAGGGAGATGTGAGCCAAGTGTAGCCAAGGAAACCAACAGAAAAGCAGGTACAAGGCACCGCGAGTGGCTACAGCCAGGCTTGTCCACAGGCCCAGCTGCACTGGAGTGACAGACGAGGAGGCTCTCCAAGTCCCACCACACACATTTCCAACCACCCCTTTGCTGAGCTCCTTTTCAAAGTTTCCTTAGCTTCTCTGGTGCCTGGAATGGGGGTGTGTTAGGATTTTGACCAAGGAGATGGACATGTGCTGGGAAGAGTGAGCTTCTGGGAAACCTTGGCTTTCCAGATAAAAAGAACACCTGCTCTGGTCCCAGCCTCTGCCTTCCTCCTGCCTGAATGCCAGTGTGATCCCTGTGGTTTGAAACCAAAAGAGAAATTATGTAGGAATGACAGAGTAACTACTGTCCTTGCCGTCTGGTTCCTAGATGGTCCCAGCAACAAGCAGTCTCCAGGACTGCTGTGGTGGGAAGGAAAACTTCCAGATGTTTGTTTCAAGCATTGTTAGTCTGCCTTCTGTTACTTGTAGCAAACCCAAAATTAATTTCACAGTGAGACAGATCAAAAGAGGGATACCAGCTGGGCCTGGTGGCTCACACCTGTAATCCCAGCACACAGGAGACTGAGGTAGGAGTGTCAGGGAAATGAGAAACCACCCTGTGCTACATCATGAGTTCCAGGGCAGCATGGGCTACAGTGTAATACCTTATCTCAAAAAAGTAACAGCAACAAAAAGAAACTATTCTTAAAACATTTGTGTGTGTGTATTGGTGTGTGTATGGGGGGAGTACTTTTGAAAAACTGAAGTGAAACTGGGTATCTTTAGTTGTATGTCATGGTGCAGACCTGCAATCCTAGCACCTGGGAAGTCAGAGGCAGGAGGATTGCCACAAGTTCAAAGCCAGCCTGATGTATATAGTGAGTTCTAGGTCAGCCAGGGCTACATAGTGAGATCATTTCTCAAATACAACAGAAAAGTGAATATCTGTGTGTCGATGAAGGCAATTTAACATTCCACAGAGCCTCAGAATTTCTTTAAAATTTTATATTCTCTGTACTTAGTGTCATGACTGGGCCCGGTGGTTCAAGAGATTTATTGAGATAAAGATAAAGTCGCTTTCTAGATCCATAACCTATAACTGTCTTCATTAACTGTTTACAGTTACATTTTTACAAGCCTCAAACCTGATTTTTGTAGGAAGCAAAGGGACCCTTCCCTGATTGAATCATCTTGATAATACTTGACCCTACATAGAAACTTTTAAAAAATGAAAAGTTATTTTATTTATTTACTTTTATGCATATGAGTGTGTTGCCTACATATATATTTAAATGCATCTGTGTTGTGCAATGCCCACAGAGGTCAGAAGAGGGCATCAGATCCCCTGAACTGGAGTTACTGATGGTTGATAGCTGCCACACGGATGCTGGGAACTGAACCTGAGTCCTCTGTAAGAGCAAGCAGTGCTCTTAACCCCTGAGTCATCTCTCCAGTTCTACGACTTAGAAACTTTTGATAGAAATGTAACTAATAAGAAAAGAGTGAAATATCTTCTTGTCACTAGCTAGTAGTGACAAGACACTACAATTTACTTTACCTCTCTAAGTCTTGCATTGTTCCTCTATAAAAGCTGGATTAGGTAATTCTTTTAACTTAATATTCTAAAATATTTAGTTTTCAGCAGTGTGGTGGCACAAACCTGTAATCTTAGCACTCAAGAGGTTGAGGCAAGAGGATTGCCAGGAATCTCAGAACAACCTGGGCTATAGTGTGAGACCAAAAAAATTCTGCTTTTGACTAACATGCATTATATAAAATTTGCAATATTTCTCTATGAACAAAAATTAACATGTTAAAACTTATATCTGATAGGGTCAGAGTTTGTACAATTGACACCATTCTCTGATAGAACAGACCGTCCCCCTCCCGATTCATTACTCTCCCTGTGAGTATTTTAAAGGTAGCCCCAAGTTCTTGCAGTTCCTGTTTTCCACCTAATGTCCAGGGGTAGAATATGGAAACATTTCATTTTCACAAGTATCCTGGGACTCAGTGCCTCACGCTCTAAAATCTGAGGCCCACCACTGACCTGGAAAATGACGACACAAAAAACATGAAATGGAGCCATGGGTAGGTTTAAAACGGCACAAAATATTACAGTAAGGCACAGAAAGCTCAGTCCTTTAGTCCTCTAGTTGTGTGCTTTGTGGCCATTTGTGATGTCCTCTCACAAGAGCCTAACCCTCAGTTAGGTTTATTATTTGTTATATAAATTTCACAAAAATTCAAGAGACTTTTCCAAGGAAAAAAATTCAAGAAAAAAATTCTCTTAGGGTTTGATTACTGCTCTTCTATTTTCTTTGCTCTTATTTTAATTTATATTTTTACCCTTGTTGTGTGTGTGTGTGTGTGTGTGTGTGTGTGTGTGCGTGTGTGCACGTGGAGGCCTGAGGACAGTCTTGAGTCTCATTCCTCAGGAGCTGCCACCTTGCTTTTTGAAACAGGGTCTCTCAAAGGCCTGGAGTTTACCAAGTTGGCTAGGCTCACTGGCCAACAAGCTCTGAAGAGCCTGTCTCTGCCTCCCCAGTGCAGTACATGCCACCACACCCAACCCTGTTAGATTCATTCTGGGAACTAAACTCATGTCCTTGTGCTTTCAAGCAAGTATTTATGGACTGAGCTGTCTCCCCAGTTCCTTATCCTTGATTTAATGCAAACTTTCCTTTCCTTCTTTCTTTCCTTTAACATTTATTATGTATAAATGTACGCATGTATGTATGTGTGTATACATGTATGCATGCATGTATGTATGTATTTGTGTATGTCTGCCATGTGAATGTAGTACCCACAGGGACCAAAAGAAGGAATAAGATCCCCTAGAGCTGGAGTTATAGGCAGTTCTGAGTGGGCTGATGTGGGTGCTGGGAATGAAACTCTGAGCTCTTAACCACTGAGCCAGCTCTCCAGTTCCTAATGCCTTGTTTCTTGTATACCTAAGAAAGATCAAGTTTTTACATAAAGTAGATGCAAATGTCACATTTTATAATTCACTATAATTTCTTTACAATATATATTTTTATTGAATATGTGTGCATTTCATACACTACATCTTAATCATATTTAGGCGCCCCCCATCTGTACCCCTCATCATCCCCTTGCTGGATTTCATGCGTTCCATCATATATGTTAAGACTTACTGAGGCAGGTGTGTGTCCCCTGATGTCTCTTGACGTGCGTTCATCCACTGGAGCCTGGCCAAGCTACCTAGCAGCACTCCCTCACAGCAGATCTTTCTGTATTTTCTAGGTGCTTTTCAGATCTGTTTTCCATGAATAAACTAAGGAAACTAAGGAATTGTATTTACGTTGCATGTACATTGCTCTCTTGGCAGGCTTGATGGAAATCATTTTACTGTTCTCTCCTAGAGAACTACTTCCCCAGGAGTTTGAGAGTTTGATCCCAGTGTGCTATGCTATACCTCTATATCCCAAGATTGGTCCCAGTGTGCTATGACATCACAATACCTCTATATCCCAAGATTGGTCCCGGTGTGCTATGACATCACAATACCTCTGTATCCAAGATTGGTCCCAGCGTGCTATGACATCACAATACCTCTATATCCCAAGATTGGTCCCAGTGTGCTATGACATCACAATACCTCTGTATCCAAGATTGGTCCCAGCGTGCTATGACAGCTCAATACCTCTATATCCCAAGATTGGTCCCAGTGTGCTATGACATCACAATACCTCTGTATCCAAGATTGGTCCCAGTGTGCTATGACATCACAATACCTCTATATCCCAAGATTGGTCCCAGTGTGCTATGATATCACAATACCTCTATATCCCAAGTGCAGATTATCTACCTTCTTGGTAGCCACACAATTGTCTCAATTATGATTGACACAACTTTTCTTTCATTCCAAGTCAATAAACTACTCTCCAAAATACTGTGTGTGTTTCCGGTATGTTTGGAATACACTGCCTATAGCTGGTTAAAGTAGGAATGAGACCTGTGAGGAAGACCAACAATGCTTCTTAATGCTTCAGAGCCAATGAGGCCATTTAAAAGGCAAGGTAAAACAAACTGAGATAACCACACTGAAGAAAGCAAAGGTTAAAGCCGTTATAATTCCAACAATCCAACAGCAATATTAGTCACTGTTATTTCATCACAATAATATGTTCAGCATTTCTAAAATGTTTCTCAACCAAAAAATGTTCCTGTGTCTTACACAACACTAAACTACAAATGAATCACACACAGCACCTAAAAAGGCACTCAGGTGCCCATTGTAAAGATGAGGACCCTGGCATGATGATATTCACATGGCGATACTTGTCCCCCCCTCCTAGGGAGAATTGAGGTGGTTTTGAAGGAAGGGCAATGTGGGCAATGCTCTGTCACTTTTCCACATGCTCTAAGCACAAGGAAAGTGACCTTTGCATCTGAAATTTAGTTTTCTGAGTTTCAGAAAGTTGGTGTAGCCCACAAGGATCCCTGACAGTGATAAAAGTGGTTGGTATCACTCAAAGAACACCCAAGTTGGAGTCAAGAAGTTGAAATGCATATCTCTAACCCTTCCTTCCTTTAACTGTGTGACCTTGTGTGTGTCACAGCCTCTTTGAGCCTATTTGTGCCACCATAGAAAATCTGAAACATGTGCTGAAATGTCTTTCTTGGGTCATTTTTGTGAAGAAAAGCTACGAGGGATCATAGAAATCTCTTTAACATAAATTTCAGATATAATTATTATGCAAAGAAGACCCAAACCTCTGCTCTAGATCTGATCACCTAAATTGAGGTCACGGGTGCGGGAGTGTCCCCTGCCCAGACTATCACATTAGCTGTATTTGCTAACAATTGCCCATGTTCCTCCCCAAGTTCACTGCCTTGGGGTGTCTAGCCCAGGGCAGAGTTGCTTGTAAAGTTTCCCCACAAAGAAAGATGCTCTGAGTTGCTGAAGAATCAGTTGCTGCGCAGGGAACCTCTCAGATCATCTTTTATGAGAGCCAGACCCCTAACTCGGCAGCTCAGTATCTGGAAACACTGACTTCCAAGCTGCTGGAGACAAAAAGATCTCCAAGCCAATACCTACCTCTGGCAGGAATGTGCTCTGGAACAGACTGAGGCAAAAATAACTCATTTGAACACAATACGCAACAGTGTGCACAAATATGCTTTATGGCTGAACTGAATTCTTCCTGATCGTTAACATGTCCTGTTCTTTCGTTTCACCCACACAAAAATGTGTTCTATTAGGAGTCAGGTTCTATTCTTGACCCTCTTAGTCACACGGTGCAAGCCGTCTCTTTCCTCCTAGCTCATCTCACCCGTCTTGGGAGTGTTCCTCATCCATTCCACCACAGCTAAGTTTCAGTTTATAGTTTATAAACAAGTGTCCCCAGATTAAGCATTGCAAATTGCACAGACCAGCATAAGACTGTAGGAACTGTGACACCCAACCAGTTCATAGGATGCTTTTGAAATGAAAAGATCAGAGCTATTATAAATCATTATTCTTAATATTCTAAAAAGCAGACTCCACTTTCCGTATCTTCCTTTCACATGTGCAGAGAATCATTTAATGCACTAAACATACCTACCTTTGATCATAAATACACTATGCTCCCTCAAGGGAGGAACTCAAGGACAAAGACCCTCCAGCTTTCAAAGTTGGCAGAGTCAAGGCTTAACAATACAGAGCCTATCTTATCAATTCAGAGAACTCAATCATTTCAAATTGTTACAAACCCTGTGATTTTTAGTTTCTGTGTGTGTGCGTGTCCGTGTAGTTGTACGTGTGTGGGGTGTGTGTGGAGGCCTCAGGACAACTCAGATGTTGTTAACTCAGGCACCATCCACCTCATTTTGAGACAGGGTCTCTCGTCGGCCAGTTCGAAGCCCACTGATGAAGCAAAGCTAGCTGGCAGTGAGCCCGGGGTCTGCCTGATTTCACCTCCCCCAGCATTTTCTACTTGGTTTCTGGGAATCAAACTTAGGTCCTTGGGAGGCGGAGACTTAAACCACTGAACCATCGTCCCAGCCCCTATTTACTCTTCAGCATGCAAAATACAGTGGCGGTGACTTTCCTCATAAACTGACGACGGAGGCTGCTAGAGAGGAGGGTGGAGCCCAGACCAAGTCATTCACTGCACGGTGAAGTGTGCCGTTCCCTTGCCTGACATAGTAGGAGACTTGGACCAAACAGAAAATGGGTTGGAAAAACAGCCACGTATTTTCATATGACCGGCTCCCGCAGATGGGAGAGTGTGATGGGGACTTAACCGATGACGCCACTGCGTAGAAAGGGCTGCAAATGGCACGGAGAAACCTTCCTCACAGGAGAGACGTGTGAAGGAGAGGTGATTCAGCCACGGAGGACTCCCCTGCCAGGGCTAAGCTGGACTTGTGCAGGATGGTAGTCTGGAGAAAACAATGTATTGGTGTGAATTAACCAACTGCAGCTCCGAACAGTCTACAAGTTCCAAACTGTCTGCATGAGGAACGCATGGCTCATTAATGCGTAGGTGTGCAGTGGGGAGTACAGCAAAAGCCCAACAGGCCTGGCTGCAGGTGTGTTTCTCATGTGTAATCTCATGTATGTGCAAAACCTAGCAGGAAAATACACATTTGTCAGCAAATATACCAGCTACTTGGACCTTTAAAAGAAATGCATGATATTTGTAGAAAATGATAAAAATCAACAGTGGAGTCAGTGCTGAGCTGAGCCCGAGGCTGCAGCTTGGGGAGATTTGTGAATGGAATGAGCTATGGTCCAAACAACCCTAAGACAATAGGAAAATCACATCTCCATTAAACGAAATTTCAGTCCTACATACTAAGACTGAAGCACAGACAAACGAGAGGAAGTAGATGATTATACACATGTAATCCAGCCAGCGCAAACAGCCTGGCCATCTATCTATTCAGCAATGCGGAGTTGCTCGGTTTCCAGCTGGGGAGGGGGGTGTCATATAGTTTCCCCCAGGCATCCAAAAAGGAAAACTTAATTAAATAAACAAGTGAAATGTAATTACTCACTGCCAACCACACAGCGCTGCTGACTTCCACTTCACATTCTAGGTCATTATTAACCAGCTGGGGCTGCCCAGAGGTAGAAACCTGTATATGGTAACGCATGGCAGGGACCTGGAACAGGATTCTGCCTGCTCAGCCCTTCAGGCAGCTATTCCTCCCTGGCTGGCTTTGACTGGTCTCACTTCAGGCTGGGACTGGAAGCCAAGTCTGATTATGGAAGGGCTGTACCTCAAATATGGTGGGAGGTAACCTCATTCCCTGCAGGCGGGGGAGATCTGGGACTTTTTGACACCTCTAAAGACCTGACTAAGATAGCCCACTCAGCCCACTCTGTTTGCCTAGGCTGTTTAGAACAGCTTGGCAGTTTCTCCTTTAAGAAGAGGCACCTGTTGAATCTCCTTGAAATGGGGTTCCACAGTCACTCTGGGACTTGCCTTCAGACCCAGCAGGATACCATCTCTGCTCTCAGTACATAAGCTATGATGGGTGTGAGTATCTCATTTAACTTCCTATTTTCCTGCCTACCAGACCATCACTAAGTATCCATCCACAAAGGAGGTAAACATGTTTTCTGTGTTCTAAGAAATAAACATTTAAAAAAATCAAAAACCTGACTTGGGAGGAAAATGTGTATGCAATGCAAACAAATGCTGAATTTGAGTGTCTTTGGATTGGGATAAATCTCTGGAAATGGAGAAGCATGCTCAGAAAGTTCTGATTGGATACAATGTTGGCCTCACAATCCATTTCATGTACCATAGCAACAACTTACCTGTTTTCTTTAATTTTTGCATGTGTATGTAGTGTGCATGTCTCTCTGTCTCTCTCTCTGTCTCTGTCTCTCTGTGTCTCTCTGTCTCTCTGTGTCTCTCTCTCTCTCTGTGTCTCTCTCTCTCTCTGTCTCTCTCTCTCTCTCTGTGTGTGTGTGTGTGTCTGTGTGTATGCACCTCTCTCTCTCTCTCTCTCTCTCTCTCTCTCTCTGTGTGTGTGTCTGTGTGTATGCATGGGTATGCATGCACATGAGGGCCTGAAGTTAATATCAGGAATCTTCTTTGATCACTCTGTACCTTATCCCTTGAGGCAGGTCCTCAATCAAACCCAGGGCTTTTCATCTTGCTCCAGGGATTCCCCTGTCTGTACCTTTCACTTTTGAGCTCCTGAATTAGAAGTGCCATGCCCATTTGGCATTTTGTAGGTGCTGGGGATCTAAAGTCGGGGCCTCCTGCTGTGTAGCAGCTGTTTTGTCCACTGACCCATCTCCTGTCTCTGTCTCTGTCTTTCTCTCAGTGGGGACTGAAGACACGTGAACTACTCAGGAATTTTAAATCACCATTTTTAATGACAATTAAGAGAACCTAGCTGGACGTCTTATCAGTGGAAATCTCACAGCAGATGAGACAGGACCAGGTTTTCTCTCAGGTCTTCTGCAAAGCGTGACTCTGTGACCATGCTGAGATTCCTGCTGTGGCGAGTGGCCCTGATCTCCATCTAGAGATCCTTTCAGCCTCAAGGGCTGAGGGATGACCCACTCCAGAGCAGGTGCGACAGGGCAGGCACCCAAGCATATTGGTTACGTTTCTGTTGCTGTGATAAGGCACCATGACCAAGGTAACATAGAAGAGCTTCTTTGGCTTACAGCTCCAGGGGGATGAGTCCACCATGGCAGGAAGGCATGGCAGGCAGCAGCTGGAGCAGGAAGTTCAGAGCTCAGATTCTCAAACAGGCACAGGAAACAGAGAGAGGCACTGCAAATGGGACGGGGCTACTCGAAAAACCCTCCCCCCAGTGACATGCTTCCTCCAGCATGGCCACACCTCCTACGGGTTCCATGACCTATGCAAACAGCACTACCAAATGCAAACAAGAGTTCCAGTCCTTGGAGCCTATAAGAACATGCTCATTCAAAGCACGGCAATGGGGTTCCTCTCTGCTCTGACCTCTGAAGGTCAAGAGCTTCACATCTGAGACACTTCATTGAGCTTCCTGACTTTTACTCACGCCTATGATTCTAAGCACTGATGACTGACAGATTGCTGTCTGCAGCTCACACATGTGCCTTCTCTTCTTAGATGTCCGAGACTCAACATAGCCAAACCTGGGCTTTTGCTCCTCTGCCAAAAGCCTAATCCTTCAGTTTTCTTCCTGTGTTAGTTTGTCTCTCCATTGCTGTGACAAAACACTCTGATCAATACCAACTTGGGGAGGAAAGGGTTTATTTATCTTACATCCCCCAGGTCATAGTTCATCAGGGGGCCCAAGGTAGGAACTCAGGGCAGGAACCTGGAGGCAGGAGCTGGAGCACAGGCCATGGAGGAACGCTGCTTACTGGCTTGCTCCCCTGGCCCCTGCTCAGCCTGCTTTCTTATGCAACACAGGCCCACCTGCCCAGGGGTGGCACCACTCATAGTGGGCTCGGCCCTCCCACATCACTCATCAAGAAGATGCCCCTCAGACGTGGCCACAGGCCAGTCCAATAGAGGCAATTCTCCGGTTGAGGCTCCCTCAACCCAGGTGTGTCAAGTTGACACTAAAGCTATCCAGCACAATTGACCCCTTGTCAACTTGACACACAACATATCACTATTAAACCATAACTTTCCAATTTCTGTTCCCAAGATAGATGTTAATATCACAACATAAGACAGTACAACCTTAAAAACCCAACAGTCCTTAAAAAATCCAAACACTTAAAAGTTCAGTCTCTTTTAAAAGTCTCTTAACTGTGGGCTTCTGTAAAATCTAAAACAAGTACTGTCTTATTTCAAAGGGAAGAATCAGGCACACCTAAGCAAAACCAAAGTCCAGCAAAGTAGCTCAAGGC
>NW_008353597.1:1524336-1528994 GCF_000622305.1 Nannospalax galili | reverse complement strand
AGCTGCACTTTCACCCGTGGCCTTTCCTGGCCTCTCAGAGTGCCAAGCCTCAGCTGCTTTCTGTGACCCCTTCACGCTTTCAACACTGGAACCATGCAGGAGACTCTTACACATTACCAAGTCCTGCTTCCAGCTTGAAATAGAGGTGCGGGTCCCCTCTGTGTGCTGACCATGAGGAAATACCTCTCAGAAGACTCCACCACAGTGATGCTTGCTGGTCTCTTGTTACTTACAGCTGATTTTTCAGCCCCAGCTAACCAGCATCAATTGTCCCAGTAAAGCAAAGGTTTTGCTTCAGGTTCTGGTCTCTTCTTAATCACAGCTGATTCTTCAGCCCCAGCCAACCAGAACCCACAGATTCTCAATCTAAAATCTCATGCAAACAGCCCTGATAGTCTCCGCTTCCCTTTAAAGGTTTTGCTTCAGGTTCTGGTCTCTTCTTAATCACAGCTGATTCTTCAGCCCCAGCTGACCAGAACCCACAGATTCTCAGTCTAAAATCTCACGCGAACAGCCTTGATGGTCTCCGCTTCCCTTTGAAGCTTCACAAGCCAGGCCTCCATCGTCTACAACTGTTTCAGCATAACTGTTCCAAGCTCCACTGCAACAAACTCTGAGCACGCAATGGCTTTTCCAGCCCAAAGTTCCAAACACTTCCACAGTCCTCCCAAAAACACCAAGGTCAGGTCTGTCACAGCAATGTCCCACTCTCTGGTACCAATTGCTATCTTAGTTTGTTTCTCCACTGCTGTGACAAAACACTCTGACCACTACCAACTTGGGGAGAAAAGGGTTTATTTATCTTACAGCTCCTGGATCATAGTTCATCAGGGAGCCCAAGGTAGGAACTCAGGGCAGGAACCTGGAGGCAGGAGCTGGAGCACAGGCCATAGAGGAAAGCTGCTTACTGGCATGCAACACAGGCCCACCTGCCCAGGGGTGGCACCACCCACAGTGGGCTGGGCCTGCCCACATCACTCATCAAGAAGATATCCCTCAGATGTGGCCACAGGCCAGTCCAATAGAGGTAATTCTCCAATTGAGGGTCCATCAACCCAAGTGTATCAAGTTGACACTAAAGCTATCCAGCACACGCCCCCTTCGTACAGGGGCAGCTCCACCTTTCTTTTTGCCCCAGTGAAGACATGAACTCTTTATGACTCTGTTCCCCACCTTCACCTCCTCATTAAAACTGCTGCTTCTCTATCCGCTACCCAGAATCCAACAAACCAGGCCATTTCCTAGCCAGTGCTCTGTTCTAGGCCATCACCACTTGCTATATTAACAACACCACAGCTGCCTGTATAGTCTCCTTCAGGGTGAATGCCACTTCCCTGCTTAAAACCCTCCAAGGCCTCATTGGGATAAATGAGCGAAGAAAGGCTAGGATCTTTCCGTGGTCCGCGGGGCCTGTGTGATCTGCTGCCCTGTCCCCAGTCCCTTCCATTTCCACAAGGGCCATCTTGTTTTTCCTAGAACATCCCAGGGGTGTTCCTGTCTGACACTTCCCCCTCTGCTCCTCCTGCCTGGGTTCTCTCCTGCTTTATCTGCTGGTCTGCACCCACACCTCTTTCAAGTCCTCACCTTCTCAGTGAGGCTTTTATGACCTTCCTCATTAACACAGGCCTTTCACCACTGCAGTTCTTCTTGGCATTTGACATCCTGTGCACTTTGCTTCTAGTTTTTCTTTTCCTACCAGATTGTAAATTCCACAAGAACAGGTATTGTTTGTTAGGCATTGCCCTAAACTGAACATGGTGTCAAGTGCCTGTGATCTCAGAATTCTGGAGGCTGGGGCAGAAAGACTTTAAGTTTGAAGTCAGCAAGAAAGACAAAACCAAACCAAAACCAAATATGCCTCCTTCACATGCCTGGCACACAACAGGAACTTGGCAGGTATGTGTTGGTGGATAGACCTCCAAATGTGCTCGAATTTGATTGATGTGTTATAAAACCTGTTGCCCCCTCCTATCTAGACACAATACGCTGTCATTGTGAAAGAGCAGCCATCTTACCGGGGGCAGGAATTTCAGACAGCTTTTAAATTTTATTTGATCAACCTCCAGAACCTTAAATTTTTTAAGAAAGTATGTCAGATTATGAGCTGAAAAACCAAACATTAATGGTGAGTATGTAAACACCTTCTGAGTGAAATCTCAGGAGCTGCAGCCCAACAGAGACCATGAACATGTTATGCAAATCTGCAAAGGCTGGAAACACAAAGTAGTTCTGGAAGTCAGCAAACAGCTGACCTTAAAATGATTTAACAGGCACAAAAATGGCACGGTGCCTTTGGAGACCCGGAAGGCAGCATTCCAGATTTGCTCAGAACGACTAATCTACTTTTAACATTACTCTGGCCCTTTAACTTCTTACCTGCTGTACAATTAAGCCACTTAAACCTCGGTTCAGACAGCTCTTGTGGTGCTGCATCTAGGAAAGACAATACAACCCTCTATCTTTCGTTTTGTGAGAATTTGGTCTTACCCCGAAGATGGTTACACAGCAAATGTTAGCAGCACGTCTGTCGAGCATTCCCGTGTAGTGAGACCATTTCTGTTTTGCGCTCTCATTCAGCAAACACTCAGGCCATCCCTTAGTATACAACATTGAGTTAGGGGTTGTTGGCTATTTTTCTTTCCTATCTGAAGCAGAAAAAGTTTCTGTGCAATATGGAAGGTTGTTGCCATAGAAACAGGGAGGGGGTCACGATGAGAAGTGTCCTCCCACCCCTGTGCACAGATAAAGTAAGGTATTACCTGGGACAGGATGAAAGCCAATCAGAACTCTATTGTTTAGAAGTCAATGCAAAACTCTGGTCTCTCTTGCATGGCTTTAAACTTCCTCCCCCTCCCCATGCCTAGCTGCAAATAGTTCAAATTAGATTAAGAGAGACAAATGTACTGGACTTTATCACTGGCCCCAAATAGCAATTTCATGCAAACTAAAGCTGTTTGTTTTCACCTGTCAAGTTTAGAAAGCTTCCTTTTCCTGCGCTCATCCTTCTCCCTTGTGTTTTTTCTTTTATCTTTTTATTGCAAATTATTCTCTCTAAACTACAGAGAAAACAATGACACTGAATTCGGGGGTGAGAGAGCTCAAAGGGAGCCAAATGAGTGCCTGTCTGAGTTACAGAAAACGGAAGTGCAAGGTTGAAAGACTCCTGTGGACCGAGGTGATATTCGGCTCCCCAGACTGACTGTGGCTGACATAAGGTGACTTACAGGATGCTTGTTCTGCAGCAAGGATGCACAGGCTCCACATCAGAGCTGAGACAGGAGGACACATTCAAGGTGATTCTCCACCACATAGTGGGTCCAGGCCAGTCTGGGCTACCCTCTCTCAACCCCTCCCCCAGTTCATGGTGTTCTTCATCTGTTGAGGTTTTGTTTTTTTTGGCTGTTGTGAGGGTCAGACCCTCATGTTTACATTTTTATAAAATAGAATCTTACTCCCTGTAAGGTGGCAGCATGGTGGTTTTCTCTTTCCCTTCTTTGATTCAGAATCTTTTGGTATTTCCACTTATTCTTAGTTCTCTTTTGAGGAATTTTTCATCTTTTCCTTAATTTGTGTCCTTTTATCTCTACTATAATTTTCCTTTTAGTAGTTTTCTGTTATTAGGGGGCTGGAGAGATGGCTCAGCAGTTAAGAGCACTGACTGCTCTTGCAGAGGACCTGGGTTCGATTCCCAGTACCCACATGACAGCTATAAACCACCCTTAACTCCAGTTCCAGGGGAATCTGAAGCCCTCTTCTGAGCTCTGCAGCACTGCATGACACGGATGCACTCACATACATGTAGGCGATACACTCATACACATAAAATAAAAATAATAAATAAAATATTTAAAAAATGTTTTCTGGACCCACATGGCAGCTAACAACTGTCTATAACTCCAGTGCCAGGGGATCCGACAGCCTCTTCTGACCTCCGTGGGCATTGCACGACATGGGTGCATCTACCTACATGCAGGCAATACACGCATTACATAAACAAAAAACCTTTTTAAAGTTTTGTTATTAACTATAAGATTTTAGTGCTTTTCCCCTATACTTTGCTTATTTTTAATAGATCATGGGGTTATTCTTGGAAATAGAGCAGAATTTCAAACAAAAGCTACAAAATACCCACAGCTCATAATCTGAGCTCATTTTTGCTTCTTAAGTATATGTCTAAAAGATTCCCAAATTGCATAAGTCTTGTCTCTAAAGGGAAAAGAAAGTCCTTGAATCACGAATAGGAGATGTGAAGGAGAAGTAAAGGCAAGAATAATTAGCATTACAAGTTCCAGACAGGGGCTGGGCGTGGTTGCGCACACCTTTAATCCCAGCACTTGGGAGGTAGAGGTAGGTGGATCTTTGTGAGTTCGAGGCCAGCCTGGTCTACATAGTGAGTTCCAGGACAGCTGGGGCTACAAGGAGACCCCGTCTCAAAAAGAAAAAAAAAAAGCAAGTTCAAGACAGGGAACTAGAAAAAGTCAGAACAGGGCAATTTTCAAATGTTCATATGAGTCCATTGGAGTTTCTTGACAAGGGCTTCAAAAAGCATCCCTCTATTGGGGTCTTCCTTGTTTTTCTTTTGTCTTCCAAAGCTGGACTAGTTGGCTGGGAAGAGTGGCTGGATACTCAGGTGAGGGTCCAGTGACCCTGCTTGGCAC